>NW_026558588.1:0-151683 GCF_026930045.1 Uloborus diversus
GAGACTGACTGACTGCTTTAGTGACTAACTGACTGCACAGGACTGACCGACTGACTGACTGACTGCCTGACTGACTGAATGACTGACTGACTGCTTGACTGACTGGCTGAAGGACTAACTGACTGAATGAGTGACTGACTGACTGGACTGACTGACTGAGACTGAATGACTGAGTGCTTGACTGATTGACTGTCAGACTGACTGACTGACTTCGCAAAAGTTAAAAATAAAAAAATAGAATTATAAAATTAGAAAAAAATATTTGCATTTAAGATTTCCTTTCCGGCCGGGATTTGAACCCAGGGCGACACTCATGGAAGCCCAACGCTCTCGCCAATATACTATCGGATCTCTGTTGATCGGTGTCTTAATTATGATAAAAACAAAAAATGCACCTTAGTAATTGTTTATTTAAACACTTTGAAATCTTCGTGTCGAAAAATTAAACTGACTCAGAATTTTCTTCCCTACATAAATAATCAATAATTGCAAAGGAAAGAAATTGAAAAAAAAAAGAATTTTCAAATTAGAAAAGAAATATATACATTGAAGATATTCGCTCCGGATGGGACTCGAACCCAGGCCACTCGCTTGGAAGACCAGCGGTCTAGCCATTAGGCTATCGGAGTTCTGTCGAGCGGAGTCTTACTGCCTGACTGACAGACTGACTCACTGACTGACTGATACTGACTGACTGACTCACTGACTGACCGAGACTGACTGACTAACTGCCTGACTGAGTGAGACTGGACTGACTGACTGACTGACTGACTGACTGACTAACTGACTGACTGAGACTGACTGACTGACTGCTTGACTCTCTGACTGGCTATTTCACTGACTGACTGAATGACTAAATGACTGACTGACACTGACTGACTGCTTGACTACCTGACTGACTGCTTGACTGACTAACTGACTGGACAGGACTGACCGACTGACTGACTGACAGACTGACTGAATAAGGATGACTGACAGACTGACTGAATAAGGCTGACTGACTGACTGACTGACTGACTGACTGAATAAGGCTGACTGACTGACTGACTGACAGACTGACTGAATAAGGATGACTGACAGACTGACTGAATAAGGATGACTGACTGACTGACTGACAGACTGACTGAATAAGGCTGACCGACTGACTGACTGCCTGACTGACTGACTGAATGACTGACTGACTGACTGACCGAGACTGACTGACTGACTGACTGAGACTGGACTGGACTGACTGACTGACTGACTGACTGAGACTGACTGACTGCTTTAGTGACTAACTGACTGCACAGGACTGACCGACTGACTGACTGACTGACTGCCTGACTGACTGACTGACTGAATGACTGACTGACTGAGACTAAATGACTGACTGCTTGACTGACTGGCTGAAGGACTAACTGACTGACTGAGTGACTGACTGACTGGACTGACTGACTGAGACTGAATGACTGAGTGCTTGACTGATTGACTGTCAGACTGACTGACTGACTTCGCAAAAGGGAAAAATAAAAAAAAATGAATTATAAAATTAGAAAAAAATATTTGCATTTAAGATTTCCTTTCCGGCCGGGACTCGAACGCAGTACCACGCGCTAGGAACCCAACGGTCTAGCCATTAGGCTATCGGAGCTCTGTCGATGGAAGTCTTAAATATAATAAAAACAAAAAAATGCACCTTGGTAATTATTGATTCAAACACTTTGAAATTTACAGGTCGAATAATTAAACTGACTCAGAATTTTTCTCCCTACATAAATAATCAATATTCGCAAAAGAGAAAAATTTAAAAAAAAACAAGAAGAAATTTCAAATTAGAAACTAAAAGTATACATTGAAGATTTTCGTTCAGGCTGGGACTCGAACCCAGGGCCACTCGCTTGGAAGCCTAACACTCTAGCCATTAGTCTATGGGAGCTCTGTCGGTGGGAGTTTTAAATATAATAAAAACAAAAAATGCACCTTGGTAATTGTTTATTTAAACACTTTGAAATCTTCGTGTCGAAAAATTAAACTGACTCAGAATTTTCTTCCCTACATAAATAATCAATAATTGCAAAGGAAAGAAATTGAAAAAAAAAAGAATTTTCAAATTAGAAAAGAAATATATACATTGAAGATATTCGCTCCGGATGGGACTCGAACCCAGGCCACTCGCTTGGAAGACCAGCGGTCTAGCCATTAGGCTATCGGAGTTCTGTCGAGCGGAGTCTTACTGCCTGACTGACAGACTGACTCACTGACTGACTGATACTGACTGACTGACTCACTGACTGACCGAGACTGACTGACTAACTGCCTGACTGAGTGAGACTGGACTGACTGACTGACTGACTGACTGACTGACTAACTGACTGACTGAGACTGACTGACTGACTGCTTGACTCTCTGACTGGCTATTTCACTGACTGACTGAATGACTAAATGACTGACTGACACTGACTGACTGCTTGACTACCTGACTGACTGCTTGACTGACTAACTGACTGGACAGGACTGACCGACTGACTGACTGACAGACTGACTGAATAAGGATGACTGACAGACTGACTGAATAAGGCTGACTGACTGACTGACTGACTGACTGACTGAATAAGGCTGACTGACTGACTGACTGACAGACTGACTGAATAAGGATGACTGACAGACTGACTGAATAAGGATGACTGACTGACTGACTGACAGACTGACTGAATAAGGCTGACCGACTGACTGACTGCCTGACTGACTGACTGAATGACTGACTGACTGACTGACCGAGACTGACTGACTGACTGACTGAGACTGGACTGGACTGACTGACTGACTGACTGGCTGAAGGACTAACTGACTGACTGAGTGACTGACTGACTGGACTGACTGACTGAGACTGAATGACTGAGTGCTTGACTGATTGACTGTCAGACTGACTGACTGACTTCGCAAAAGGGAAAAATAAAAAAAAATGAATTATAAAATTAGAAAAAAATATTTGCATTTAAGATTTCCTTTCCGGCCGGGACTCGAACGCAGTACCACGCGCTAGGAACCCAACGGTCTAGCCATTAGGCTATCGGAGCTCTGTCGATGGAAGTCTTAAATATAATAAAAACAAAAAATGCACCTTGGTAATTATTGATTCAAACACTTTGAAATTTACAGGTCGAATAATTAAACTGACTCAGAATTTTTCTCCCTACATAAATAATCAATATTCGCAAAAGAGAAAAATTTAAAAAAAAACAAGAAGAAATTCAAATTAGAAACTAAAAGTATACATTGAAGATTTTCGTTCAGGCTGGGACTCGAACCCAGGGCCACTCGCTTGGAAGCCTAACACTCTAGCCATTAGTCTATGGGAGCTCTGTCGGTGGGAGTTTTAAATATAATAAAAACAAAAAATGCACCTTGGTAATTGTTTATTTAAACACTTTGAAATCTTCGTGTCGAAAAATTAAACTGACTCAGAATTTTCTTCCCTACATAAATAATCAATAATTGCAAAGGAAAAAAATTGAAAAAAAAAGAATTTTTAAATTAGAAAAGAAATACATACATTGAAGATATTCGCTCCGGCTGGGACTCGAACCCAGGCCACTCGCTTGGAAGACCAGCGGTCTAGCCATTAGGCTATCGGAGTTCTGTCGAGCGGAGTCTTACTGCCTGACTGATACTGCCTGACTGACAGACTGACTCACTGACTGACTGATACTGACTGACTGACTCACTGACTGACCGAGACTGACTGACTAACTGCCTGACTGACTGAGACTGGACTGACTGACTGACTGACTGACTGACTGACTGACTAACTGACTGACTGAGACTGACTGACTGACTGCTTGACTCTCTGACTGGCTATTTCACTGACTGACTGAATGACTAAATGACTGACTGACACTGACTGACTGACTGCTTGACTACCTGACTGACTGCTTGACTGACTAACTGACTGGACAGGACTGACCGACTGACTGACTGACAGACTGACTGAATAAGGATGACTGACAGACTGACTGAATAAGGCTGACTGACTGACTGACTGACAGACTGACTGAATAAGGATGACTGACAGACTGACTGAATAAGGCTGACCGACTGACTGCCTGACTGACTGACTGACTGAATGACTGACTGACTGACTGACCGAGACTGACTGACTGACTGACTGACTGACTGACTGAGACTGACTGACTGCTTTAGTGACTAAGTGACTGCACAGGACTGACCGACTGACTGACTGACTGACTGCCTGACTGACTGACTCACTGAATGACTGACTGACTGAGACTAAATGACTGACTGCTTGACTGACTGGCTGAAGGACTAACTGACTGACTGAGTGACTGACTGACTGGACTGACTGACTGAGACTGAATGACTGAGTGCTTGACTGATTGACTGTCAGACTGACTGACTGACTTCGCAAAAGGGAAAAATAAAAAAAAAAAAGAATTATAAAATTAGAAAAAAATTTTGCATTTAAGATTTCCTTTCCGGCTGGGATTTGAACCCAGGGCGACACTCATGGAAGCCCAACGCTCTCGCCAATATACTATCGGATCTCTGTTGATCGGTGTCTTAATTATAATAAAAACAAAAAATGCACCTTAGTAATTATTGATCTAAAATCTTTGAAATCTAAAGGTCGAATGATTAAACTGACTCAGAATTTTCTTCCGTACATAAATAATCCATATTTGCAAAAGAAAGAAATTGAAAAAAAAAAGAATCTTCAAATTAGAAGAGAAATATATACATGGAAGATTTTCGTTCCGGCCGGGACTCGAACCCAGTACCGCGCGCTTGGAACCCAACGGTCTAGCCATTAGGCTATCGGAGCTCTGTCGATGGAAGTCTTAAATATAATAAAAACAAAAAATGCACCTTGGTAATTATTGATTCAAACACTTTGAAATTTACAGGTCGAATAATTAAACTGACTCAGAATTTTTCTCCCTACATAAATAATCAATATTCGCAAAAGAGAAAAATTAAAAAAAAAAGAAGAAGAAATTTCAAATTAGAAACTAAAAGTATACATTGAAGATTTTCGTTCAGGCTGGGACTCGAACCCAGGGCCACTCGCTTAGAAGCCTAACACTCTAGCCATTAGTCTATGGGAGCTCTGTCGGTGGGAGTTTTAAATATAATAAAAACAAAAAATGCACCTTGGTAATTGTTTATTTAAACACTTTGAAATCTTCGTGTCGAAAAATTAAACTGACTCAGAATTTTCTTCCCTACATAAATAATCAATAATTGCAAAGGAAAGAAATTGAAAAAAAAAAAGAATTTTCAAATTAGAAAAGAAATATATACATTGAAGTTATTCGCTCCGGCTGGGACTCGAACCCAGGCCACTCGCTTGGAAGACCAGCGGTCTAGCCATTAGGCTATCGGAGTTCTGTCGAGCGGAGTCTTACTGCCTGACTGATACTGCCTGACTGACAGACTGACTCACTGACTGACTGATATTGACTGACTGACTCACTGACTGACCGAGACTGACTGACTAAATGCCTGACTGACTGAGACTGGACTGACTGACTGACTGACTGACTGACTAACTGCCTGACTGACTGAGACTGGACTGACTGACTGACTGACTGACTGACTGACTAACTGACTGACTGAGACTGACTGACTGACTGCTTGACTCTCTGACTGGCTATTTCACTGACTGACTGAATGACTAAATGAATGACTGACTGACTGACTGACTGCTTGACTACCTGACTGACTGCTTGACTGACTAACTGACTGGACAGGACTGACCGACTGACTGACCGACAGACTGACTGAATAAGGATGACTGACAGACTGACTGAATAAGGATGACTGACAGACTGACTGAATAAGGCTGACTGACTGACTGACTGACAGACTGACTGAATAAGGCTGACCGACTGACTGACTGCCTGACTGACTGACTGACTGAATGACTGACTGACCGAGACTGACTGACTGACTGACTGAGACTGGACTGGACTGACTGACTGACTGACTAACTGAGACTGACTGACTGCTTTAGTGACTAACTGACTGCACAGGACTGACCGACTGACTGACTAACTGACTGCCTGACTGACTGACTGACTGAATGACTGACTGACTGAGACTAAATGTCTGACTGCTTGACTGACTGGCTGAAGGACTAACTGACTGACTGAGTGACTGACTGACTGGACTGACTGACTGAGACTGAATGACTGAGTGCTTGACTGATTGACTGTCAGACTGACTGACTGACTTCGCAAAAGGGAAAAATTAAAAAAAAAGAATTATAAAATTAGAAAAAAATATTTGCATTTAAGATTTCCTTTCCGGCCGGGACTCGAACCCAGTACCACGCGCTAGGAACCCAACGGTCTAGCCATTAGGCTATCGGAGCTCTGTCGATGGAAGTCTTAAATATAATAAAAACAAAAAATGCACCTTGGTAATTATTGATTCAAACACTTTGAAATTTACAGGTCGAATAATTAAACTGACTCAGAATTTTTCTCCATACATAAATAATCAATATTCGCAAAAGAGAAAAATTAAAAAAAAAAGAAGAAGAAATTTCAAATTAGAAACTAAAAGTATACATTGAAGATTTTCGTTCAGGCTGGGACTCGAACCCAGGGCCACTCGCTTGGAAGCCTAACACTCTAGCCATTAGTCTATGGGAGCTCTGTCGGTGGGAGTTTTAAATATAATAAAAACAAAAAATGCACCTTGGTAATTGTTTATTTAAACACTTTGAAATCTTCGAGTCGAAAAATTAAACTGACTCAGAATTTTCTTCCCTACATAAATAATCAATAATTGCAAAGGAAAGAAATTGAAAAAAAAAAAGAATTTTCAAATTAGAAAAGAAATATATACATTGAAGTTATTCGCTCCGGCTGGGACTCGAACCCAGGCCACTCGCTTGGAAGACCAGCGGTCTAGCCATTAGGCTATCGGAGTTCTGTCGAGCGGAGTCTTACTGCCTGACTGATACTGCCTGACTGACAGACTGACTCACTGACTGACTGATATTGACTGACTGACTCACTGACTGACCGAGACTGACTGACTAAATGCCTGACTGACTGAGACTGGACTGACTGACTGACTGACTGACTGACTGACTAACTGACTGACTGAGACTGACTGACTGACTGCTTGACTCTCTGACTGGCTATTTCACTGACTGACTGAATGACTAAATGACTGACTGACACTGACTGACTGACTGCTTGACTACCTGACTGACTGCTTGACTGACTAACTGACTGGACAGGACTGACCGACTGACTGACTGACAGACTGACTGAATAAGGCTGACTGACTGACTGACTGACAGACTGACTGAATAAGGCTGACCGACTGACTGACTGCCTGACTGACTGACTGAATGACTGACTGACTGACCGAGACTGACTGACTGACTGACTGAGACTGGACTGGACTGACTGACTGAGACTGACTGACTGCTTTAGTGACTAACTGACTGCACAGGACTGACCGACTGACTGACTGACTGACTGCCTGACTGACTGACTGACTGAATGACTGACTGACTGAGACTAAATGACTGACTGCTTGACTGACTGGCTGAAGGACTAACTGACTGACTGAGTGACTGACTGACTGGACTGACTGACTGAGACTGAATGACTGAGTGCTTGACTGATTGACTGTCAGACTGACTGACTGACTTCGCAAAAGGGAAAAATAAAAAAAAAGAATTATAAAATTAGAAAAAAATATTTGCATTTAAGATTTCCTTTCCGGCCGGGACTCGAACCCAGGGCCACTCGCTTGGAAGCCTAACACTCTAGCCATTAGTCTATGGGAGCTCTGTCGGTGGGAGTTTTAAATATAATAAAAACAAAAAATGCACCTTGGTAATTGTTTATTTAAACACTTTGAAATCTTCGTGTCGAAAAATTAAACTGACTCAGAATTTTCTTCCCTACATAAATAATCAATAATTGCAAAGGAAAGAAATTGAAAAAAAAAAAAGAATTTTCAAATTAGAAAAGAAATATATACATTGAAGTTATTCGCTCCGGCTGGGACTCGAACCCAGGCCACTCGCTTGGAAGACCAGCGGTCTAGCCATTAGGCTATCGGAGTTCTGTCGAGCGGAGTCTTACTGCCTGACTGATACTGCCTGACTGACAGACTGACTCACTGACTGACTGATATTGACTGACTGACTCACTGACTGACCGAGACTGACTGACTAACTGCCTGACTGACTGAGACTGGACTGACTGACTTGACTGACTGACTGACTGACTAACTGACTGACTGAGACTGACTGACTGACTGCTTGACTCTCTGACTGGCTATTTCACTGACTGACTGAATGACTAAATGACTGACTGACACTGACTGACTGACTGCTTGACTACCTGACTGACTGCTTGACTGACTAACTGACTGGACAGGACTGACCGACTGACTGACCGACAGACTGACTGAATAAGGATGACTGACAGACTGACTGAATAAGGATGACTGACAGACTGACTGAATAAGGCTGACTGACTGACTGACTGACAGACTGACTGAATAAGGCTGACCGACTGACTGACTGCCTGACTGACTGACTGACTGAATGACTGACTGACCGAGACTGACTGACTGACTGACTGAGACTGGACTGGACTGACTGACTGACTGACTAACTGAGACTGACTGACTGCTTTAGTGACTAACTGACTGCACAGGACTGACCGACTGACTGACTGACTGACTGCCTGACTGACTGACTGACTGAATGACTGACTGACTGAGACTAAATGACTGACTGCTTGACTGACTGGCTGAAGGACTAACTGACTGACTGAGTGACTGACTGACTGGACTGACTGACTGAGACTGAATGACTGAGTGCTTGACTGATTGACTGTCAGACTGACTGACTGACTTCGCAAAAGGGAAAAATTAAAAAAAAAGAATTATAAAATTAGAAAAAAATATTTGCATTTAAGATTTCCTTTCCGGCCGGGACTCGAACCCAGTACCACGCGCTAGGAACCCAACGGTCTAGCCATTAGGCTATCGGAGCTCTGTCGATGGAAGTCTTAAATATAATAAAAACAAAAAATGCACCTTGGTAATTATTGATTCAAACACTTTGAAATTTACAGGTCGAATAATTAAACTGACTCAGAATTTTTCTCCCTACATAAATAATCAATATTCGCAAAAGAGAAAAATTAAAAAAAAAAGAAGAAGAAATTTCAAATTAGAAACTAAAAGTATACATTGAAGATTTTCGTTCAGGCTGGGACTCGAACCCAGGGCCACTCGCTTGGAAGCCTAACACTCTAGCCATTAGTCTATGGGAGCTCTGTCGGTGGGAGTTTTAAATATAATAAAAACAAAAAATGCACCTTGGTAATTGTTTATTTAAACACTTTGAAATCTTCGTGTCGAAAAATTAAACTGCCTCAGAATTTTCTTCCCTACATAAATAATCAATAATTGCAAAGGAAAGAAATTGAAAAAAAAAAGAATTTCAAATTAGAAAAGAAATATATACATTGAAGTTATTCGCTCCGGCTGGGACTCGAACCCAGGCCACTCGCTTGGAAGACCAGCGGTCTAGCCATTAGGCTATCGGAGTTCTGTCGAGCGGAGTCTTACTGCCTGACTGATACTGCCTGACTGACAGACTGACTCACTGACTGACTGATATTGACTGACTGACTCACTGACTGACCGAGACTGACTGACTAACTGCCTGACTGACTGAGACTGGACTGACTGACTGACTGACTGACTGACTGAATAACTGACTGACTGAGACTGACTGACTGACTGCTTGACTCTCTGACTGGCTATTTCACTGACTGACTGAATGACTAAATGACTGAATGACACTGACTGACTGACTGCTTGACTACCTGACTGACTAACTGACTGGACAGGACTGACCGACTGACTGACTGACAGACTGACTGAATAAGGCTGACTGACTGACTGACTGACAGACTGACTGAATAAGGCTGACCGACTGACTGACTGCCTGACTGACTGACTGAATGACTGACTGACTGACTGACCGAGACTGACTGACTGACTGACTGAGACTGGACTGGACTGACTGACTGAGACTGACTGACTGCTTTAGTGACTAACTGACTGCACAGGACTGACCGACTGACTGACTGACTGACTGCCTTACTGACTGACTGACTGAATGACTGACTGACTGAGACTAAATGACTGACTGCTTGACTGACTGGCTGAAGGACTAACTGACTGACTGAGTGACTGACTGACTGGACTGACTGACTGAGACTGAATGACTGAGTGCTTGACTGATTGACTGTCAGACTGACTGACTGACTTCGCAAAAGGGAAAAATAAAAAAAAAAGAATTATAAAATTAGAAAAAAATATGTGCATTTAAGATTTCCTTTCCGGCCGGGACTCGAACCCAGGGCCACTCGCTTGGAAGCCTAACACTCTAGCCATTAGTCTATGGGAGCTCTGTCGGTGGGAGTTTTAAATATAATAAAAACAAAAAATGCACCTTGGTAATTGTTTATTTAAACACTTTGAAATCTTCGTGTCGAAAAATTAAACTGACTCAGAATTTTCTTCCCTACATAAATAATCAATAATTGCAAAGGAAAGAAATTGAAAAAAAAAAAGAATTTTCAAATTAGAAAAGAAATATATACATTGAAGTTATTCGCTCCGGCTGGGACTCGAACCCAGGCCACTCGCTTGGAAGACCAGCGGTCTCGCCATTAGGCTATCGGAGTTCTGTCGAGCGGAGTCTTACTGCCTGACTGATACTGCCTGACTGACAGACTGACTCACTGACTGACTGATATTGACTGACTGACTCACTGACTGACCGAGACTGACTGACTAACTGCCTGACTGACTGAGACTGGACTGACTGACTGACTGACTGACTGACTGACTAACTGACTGACTGAGACTGACTGACTGACTGCTTGACTCTCTGACTGGCTATTTCACTGACTGACTGAATGACTAAATGACTGACTGACACTGACTGACTGACTGCTTGACTACCTGACTGACTGCTTGACTGACTAACTGACTGGACAGGACTGACCGACTGACTGACTGACAGACTGACTGAATAAGGCTGACTGACTGACTGACTGACAGACTGACTGAATAAGGCTGACCGACTGACTGACTGCCTGACTGACTGACTGAATGACTGACTGACTGACTGACCGAGACTGACTGACTGACTGACTGAGACTGGACTGGACTGACTGACTGAGACTGACTGACTGCTTTAGTGACTAACTGACTGCACAGGACTGACCGACTGACTGACTGACTGACTGCCTGACTGACTGACTGACTGAATGACTGACTGACTGAGACTAAATGACTGACTGCTTGACTGACTGACTGAGTGACTGACTGACTGGACTGACTGACTGAGACTGAATGACTGAGTGCTTGACTGATTGACTGTCAGACTGACTGACTGACTTCGCAAAAGGGAAAAATAAAAAAAAAAGAATTATAAAATTAGAAAAAAATATGTGCATTTAAGATTTCCTTTCCGGCCGGGACTCGAACCCAGGGCCACTCGCTTGGAAGCCTAACACTCTAGCCATTAGTCTATGGGAGCTCTGTCGGTGGGAGTTTTAAATATAATAAAAACAAAAAATGCACCTTGGTAATTGTTTATTTAAACACTTTGAAATCTTCGTGTCGAAAAATTAAACTGACTCAGAATTTTCTTCCCTACATAAATAATCAATAATTGCAAAGGAAAGAAATTGAAAAAAAAAAGAATTTTCAAATTAGAAAAGAAATATATACATTGAAGTTATTCGCTCCGGCTGGGACTCGAACCCAGGCCACTCGCTTGGAAGACCAGCGGTCTAGCCATTAGGCTATCGGAGTTCTGTCGAGCGGAGTCTTACTGCCTGACTGATACTGCCTGACTGACAGACTGACTCACTGACTGACTGATATTGACTGACTGACTCACTGACTGACCGAGACTGACTGACTAACTGCCTGACTGACTGAGACTGGACTGACTGACTGACTGACTGACTAACTGACTGACTGAGACTGACTGACTGACTGCTTGACTCTCTGACTGGCTATTTCACTGACTGACTGAATGACTAAATGACTGACTGACACTGACTGACTGACTGCTTGACTACCTGACTGACTGCTTGACTGACTAACTGACTGGAGAGGACTGACCGACTGACTGACTGACAGACTGACTGAATAAGGCTGACTGACTGACTGACTGACAGACTGACTGAATAAGGCTGACCGACTGACTGACTGCCTGACTGACTGACTGAATGACTGACTGACTGACTGACCGAGACTGACTGACTGACTGACTGAGACTGGACTGGACTGACTGACTGAGACTGACTGACTGCTTTAGTGACTAACTGACTGCACAGGACTGACCGACTGACTGACTGACTGACTGCCTGACTGACTGACTGACTGAATGACTGACTGACTGAGACTAAATGACCGACTGCTTGACTGACTGGCTGAAGGACTAACTGACTGACTGAGTGACTGACTGACTGGACTGACTGACTGAGACTGAATGACTGAGTGCTTGACTGATTGACTGTCAGACTGACTGACTGACTTCGCAAAAGGGAAAAATAAAAAAAAAAGAATTATAAAATTAGAAAAAAATATTTGCATTTAAGATTTCCTTTCCGGCCGGGACTCGAACCCAGGGCCACTCGCTTGGAAGCCTAACACTCGAGCCATTAGTCTATGGGAGCTCTGTCGGTGGGAGTTTTAAATATAATAAAAAACAAAAAATGCACCTTGGTAATTGTTTATTTAAACACTTTGAAATCTTCGTGTCGAAAAATTAAACTGACTCAGAATTTTCTTCCCTACATAAATAATCAATAATTGCAAAGGAAAGAAATTGAAAAAAAAAAGAATTTTCAAATTAGAGAAGAAGTATATACATTGAAGATATTCGCTCCGGCTGGGACTCGAACCCAGGCCACTCGCTTGGAAGACCAGCGGTCTAGCCATTAGGCTATCGGAGTTCTGTCGAGCGGAGTCTTACTGCCTGACTGATACTGCCTGACTGACAGACTGACTCACTGACTGACTGATACTGACTGACTGACTCACTGACTGACCGAGACTGACTGACTAACTGCCTGACTGACTGAGACTGGACTGACTGACTGACTGACTGACTGACTGACTAACTGACTGACTGAGACTGACTGACTGACTGCTTGACTCTCTGACTGGCTATTTCACTGACTGACTGAATGACTAAATGACTGACTGACTGCTTGACTACCTGACTGACTGCTTGACTGACTAACTGACTGGACAGGACTGACCGACTGACTGACCGACAGACTGACTGAATAAGGCTGACTGACTGACTGACTGACAGACTGACTGAATAAGGCTGACCGACTGACTGACTGCCTGACTGACTGACTGACTGAATGACTGACTGACCGAGACTGACTGACTGACTGACTGAGACTGGACTGGACTGACTGACTGACTGACTAACTGAGACTGACTGACTGCTTTAGTGACTAACTGACTGCACAGGACTGACCGACTGACTGACTGACTGACTGCCTGACTGACTGACTGACTGAATGACTGACTGACTGAGACTAAATGACTGAGTGCTTGACTGACTGGCTGAAGGACTAACTGACTGACTGAGTGACTGACTGACTGGACTGACTGACTGAGACTGAATGACTGAGTGCTTGACTGATTGACTGTCAGACTGACTGACTGACTTCGCAAAAGGGAAAAATTAAAAAAAAAGAATTATAAAATTAGAAAAAAATATTTGCATTTAAGATTTCCTTTCCGGCCGGGACTCGAACCCAGTACCACGCGCTAGGAACCCAACGGTCTAGCCATTAGGCTATCGGAGCTCTGTCGATGGAAGTCTTACATATAATAAAAACAAAAAATGCACCTTGGTAATTATTGATTCAAACACTTTGAAATTTACAGGTCGAATAATTAAACTGACTCAGAATTTTTCTCCATACATAAATAATCAATATTCGCAAAAGAGAAAAATTAAAAAAAAAGAAGAAGAAATTTCAAATTAGAAACTAAAAGTATACATTGAAGTTTTTCGTTCAGGCTGGGACTCGAACCCAGGGCCACTCGCTTGGAAGCCTAACACTCTAGCCATTAGTCTATGGGAGCTCTGTCGGTGGGAGTTTTAAATATAATAAAAACAAAAAATGCACCTTGGTAATTGTTTATTTAAACACTTTGAAATCTTCGTGTCGAAAAATTAAACTGACTCAGAATTTTCTTCCCTACATAAATAATCAATAATTGCAAAGGAAAGAAATTGAAAAAAAAAAGAATTTTCAAATTAGAAAAGAAATATATACATTGAAGTTATTCGCTCCGGCTGGGACTCGAACCCAGGCCACTCGCTTGGAAGACCAGCGGTCTAGCCATTAGGCTATCGGAGTTCTGTCGAGCGGAGTCTTACTGCCTGACTGATACTGCCTGACTGACAGACTGACTCACTGACTGACTGATATTGACTGACTGACTCACTGACTGACCGAGACTGACTGACTAACTGCCTGACTGACTGAGACTGGACTGACTGACTGACTGACTGACTGACTGACTGACTGACTGCTTGACTCTCTGACTGGCTATTTCACTGACTGACTGAGTGACTAAATGACTGACTGACACTGACTGACTGACTGCTTGACTACCTGACTGACTGCTTGACTGACTAACTGACTGGACAGGACTGACCGACTGACTGACTGACAGACTGACTGAATAAGGCTGACTGACTGACTGACTGACAGACTGACTGAATAAGGCTGACCGACTGACTGACTGCCTGACTGACTGACTGAATGACTGACTGACTGACTGACCGAGACTGACTGACTGACTGACTGAGACTGGACTGGACTGACTGACTGAGACTGACTGACTGCTTTAGTGACTAACTGACTGCACAGGACTGACCGACTGACTGACTGACTGACTGCCTGACTGACTGACTGACTGAATGACTGACTGACTGAGACTAAATGACTGACTGCTTGACTGACTGGCTGAAGGACTAACTGACTGACTGAGTGAGACTGAATGACTGAGTGCTTGACTGATTGACTGTCAGACTGACTGACTGACTTCGCAAAAGGGAAAAATAAAAAAAAAAAGAATTATAAAATTAGAAAAAAATATTTGCATTTAAGATTTCCTTTCCGGCCGGGACTCGAACCCAGGGCCACTCGCTTGGAAGCCTAACACTCTAGCCATTAGTCTATGGGAGCTCTGTCGGTGGGAGTTTTAAATATAATAAAAACAAAAAATGCACCTTGGTAATTGTTTATTTAAACACTTTGAAATCTTCGTGTCGAAAAATTAAACTGACTCAGAATTTTCTTCCCTACATAAATAATCAATAATTGCAAAGGAAAGAAATTGAAAAAAAAAAGAATTTTCAAATTAGAAAAGAAGTATATACATTGAAGATATTCGCTCCGGCTGGGACTCGAACCCAGGCCACTCGCTTGGAAGACCAGCGGTCTAGCCATTAGGCTATCGGAGTTCTGTCGAGCGGAGTCTTACTGCCTGACTGATACTGCCTAACTGACAGACTGACTGACTGACTGACTGATACTGACTGACTGACTCACTGACTGACCGAGACTGACTGACTAACTGCCTGACTGACTGAGACTGGACTGACTGACTGACTGACTGACTAACTGACTGACTGAGACTGACTGACTGACTGCTTGACTCTCTGACTGGCTATTTCACTGACTGACTGAATGACTAAATGACTGACTGACTGCTTGACTACCTGACTGACTGCTTGACTGACTAACTGACTGGACAGGACTGACCGACTGACTGACCGACAGACTGACTGAATAAGGCTGACTGACTGACTGACTGACAGACTGACTGAATAAGGCTGACCGACTGACTGACTGCCTGACTGACTGACTGACTGAATGACTGACTGACCGAGACTGACTGACTGACTGACTGAGACTGGACTGGACTGACTGACTGACTGACTAACTGAGACTGACTGACTGCTTTAGTGACTAACTGACTGCACAGGACTGACCGACTGACTGACTGACTGACTGACTGCCTGACTGACTGACTGACTGAATGACTGACTGACTGAGACTAAATGACTGAGTGCTTGACTGACTGGCTGAAGGACTAACTGACTGACTGAGTGACTGACTGACTGGACTGACTGACTGAGACTGAATGACTGAGTGCTTGACTGATTGACTGTCAGACTGACTGACTGACTTCGCAAAAGGGAAAAATAAAAAAAAAAAGAATTATAAAATTAGAAAAAATTATTTGCATTTAAGATTTCCTTTCCGGCCGGGACTCGAACCCAGTACCACGCGCTAGGAACCCAACGGTCTAGCCATTAGGCTATCGGAGCTCTGTCGATGGAAGTCTTAAATATAATAAAAACAAAAAATGCACCTTGGTAATTATTGATTCAAACACTTTGAAATTTACAGGTCGAATAATTAAACTGACTCAGAATTTTTCTCCATACATAAATAATCAATATTCGCAAAAGAGAAAAATTAAAAAAAAAGAAGAAGAAATTTCAAATTAGAAACTAAAAGTATACATTGAAGTTTTTCGTTCAGGCTGGGACTCGAACCCAGGGCCACTCGCTTGGAAGCCTAACACTCTAGCCATTAGTCTATGGGAGCTCTGTCGGTGGGAGTTTTAAATATAATAAAAACAAAAAATGCACCTTGGTAATTGTTTATTTAAACACTTTGAAATCTTCGTGTCGAAAAATTAAACTGACTCAGAATTTTCTTCCCTACATAAATAATCAATAATTGCAAAGGAAAGAAATTGAAAAAAAAAAAAGAATTTTCAAATTAGAAAAGAAATATATACATTGAAGTTATTCGCTCCGGCTGGGACTCGAACCCAGGCCACTCGCTTGGAAGACCAGCGGTCTAGCCATTAGGCTATCGGAGTTCTGTCGAGCGGAGTCTTACTGCCTGACTGATACTGCCTGACTGACAGACTGACTCTCTGACTGACTGATATTGACTGACTGACTGACTGACTGACTGACTGACTGACTGACTGACTGCTTGACTCTCTGACTGGCTATTTCACTGACTGACTGAATGACTAAATGACTGACTGACACTGACTGACTGACTGCTTGACTACCTGACTGACTGCTTGACTGACTAACTGACTGGACAGGACTGACCGACTGACTGACTGACAGACTGACTGAATAAGGCTGACTGACTGACTGACTGACAGACTGACTGAATAAGGCTGACCGACTGACTGACTGCCTGACTGACTGACTGAATGACTGACTGACTGACTGACCGAGACTGACTGACTGACTGACTGAGACTGGACTGGACTGACTGACTGAGACTGACTGACTGCTTTAGTGACTAACTGACTGCACAGGACTGACCGACTGACTGACTGACTGACTGCCTGACTGACTGAATGACTGACTGACTGAGACTAAATGACTGACTGCTTGACTGACTGGCTGAAGGACTAACTGACTGACTGAGTGACTGACTGACTGGACTGACTGACTGAGACTGAATGACTGAGTGCTTGACTGATTGACTGTCAGACTGACTGACTGACTTCGCAAAAGGGAAAAATAAAAAAAAAAGAATTATAAAATTAGAAAAAAATATTTGCATTTAAGATTTCCTTTCCGGCCGGGACTCGAACCCAGGGCCACTCGCTTGGAAGCCTAACACTCTAGCCATTAGTCTATGGGAGCTCTGTCGGTGGGAGTTTTAAATATAATAAAAACAAAAAATGCACCTTGGTAATTGTTTATTTAAACACTTTGAAATCTTCGTGTCGAAAAATTAAACTGACTCAGAATTTTCTTCCCTACATAAATAATCAATAATTGCAAAGGAAAGAAATTGAAAAAAAAAAAGAATTTTCAAATTAGAAAAGAAGTATATACATTGAAGATATTCGCTCCGGCTGGGACTCGAACCCTGGCCACTCGCTTGGAAGACCAGCGGTCTAGCCATTAGGCTATCGGATTTCTGTCGAGCGGAGTCTTACTGCCTGACTGATAGTGCCTGACTGACAGACTGACTGACTGACTGACTGACTAACTGACTGACTGAGACTGACTGACTGACTGCTTGACTCTCTGACTGGCTATTTCACTGACTGACTGAATGACTAAATGACTGACTGACACTGACTGACTGACTGCTTGACTACCTGACTGACTGCTTGACTGACTAACTGACTGGACAGGACTGACCGACTGACTGACTGACAGACTGACTGAATAAGGATGACTGACAGACTGACTGAATAAGGCTGACTGACTGACTGACTGACAGACTGACTGAATAAGGCTGACCGACTGACTGACTGCCTGACTGACTGACTGACTGAATGACTGACTGACCGAGACTGACTGACTGACTGACTGAGACTGGACTGGACTGACTGACTGACTGACTAACTGAGACTGACTGACTGCTTTAGTGACTAACTGACTGCACAGGACTGACCGACTGACTGACTGACTGACTGCCTGACTGACTGACTGACTGACTGAGACTAAATGACTGAGACTAAATGACTGACTGCTTGACTGACTGGCTGAAGGACTAACTGACTGACTGAGTGACTGACTGACTGGACTGACTGACTGAGACTGAATGACTGAGTGCTTGACTGATTGACTGTCAGACTGACTGACTGACTTCGCAAAAGGGAAAAATTAAAAAAAAGAATTATAAAATTAGAAAAAAATATTTGCATTTAAGATTTCCTTTCCGGCCGGGACTCGAACCCAGTACCACGCGCTAGGAACCCAACGGTCTAGCCATTAGGCTATCGGAGCTCTGTCGATGGAAGTCTTAAATATAATAAAAACAAAAAATGCACCTTGGTAATTATTGATTCAAACAATTTGAAATTTACAGGTCGAATAATTAAACTGACTCAGAATTTTTCTCCCTACATAAATAATCAATATTCGCAAAAGAGAAAAATTTAAAAAAAAAGAAGAAGAAATTTCAAATTAGAAACTAAAAGTAAACATTGAAGATTTTCGTTCAGGCTGGGACTCGAACCCAGGGCCACTCGCTTGGAAGCCTAACACTCTAGCCATTAGTCTATGGGAGCTCTGTCGGTGGGAGTTTTAAATATAATAAAAACAAAAAATGCACCTTGGTAATTGTTTATTTAAACACTTTGAAATCTTCGTGTCGAAAAATTAAACTGACTCAGAATTTTCTTCCCTACATAAATAATCAATAATTGCAAAGGAAAGAAATTGAAAAAAAAAAGAATTTCAAATTAGAAAAGAAATATATACATTGAAGTTATTCGCTCCGGCTGGGACTCGAACCCAGGCCACTCGCTTGGAAGACCAGCGGTCTAGCCATTAGGCTATCGGAGTTCTGTCGAGCGGAGTCTTACTGCCTGACTGATACTGCCTGACTGACAGACTGACTCACTGACTGACTGATATTGACTGACTGACTCACTGACTGACCGAGACTGACTGACTAACTGCCTGACTGACTGAGACTGGACTGACTGACTGACTGACTGACTGACTGAAAAACTGACTGACTGAGACTGACTGACTGACTGCTTGACTCTCTGACTGGCTATTTCACTGACTGACTGAATGACTAAATGACTGACTGACACTGACTGACTGACTGCTTGACTACCTGACTGACTAACTGACTGACTAACTGACTGGACAGGACTGACCGACTGACTGACTGACAGACTGACTGAATAAGGCTGACTGACTGACTGACTGACAGACTGACTGAATAAGGCTGACCGACTGACTGACTGCCTGACTGACTGACTGAATGACTGACTGACTGACTGACCGAGACTGACTGACTGACTGACTGAGACTGGACTGGACTGACTGACTGAGACTGACTGACTGCTTTAGTGACTAACTGACTGCACAGGACTGACCGACTGACTGACTGACTGACTGCCTGACTGACTGACTGACTGAATGACTGACTGACTGAGACTAAATGACTGACTGCTTCACTGACTGGCTGAAGGACTAACTGACTGACTGAGTGACTGACTGACTGGACTGACTGACTGAGACTGAATGACTGAGTGCTTGACTGATTGACTGTCAGACTGACTGACTGACTTCGCAAAAGGGAAAAATAAAAAAAAAAGAATTATAAAATTAGAAAAAAATATTTGCATTTAAAATTTCCTTTCCGGCCGGGACTCGAACCCAGGGCCACAGCTTGGAAGCCTAACACTCTAGCCATTAGTCTATGGGAGCTCTGTCGGTGGGAGTTTTAAATATAATAAAAACAAAAAATGCACCTTGGTAATTGTTTATTTAAACACTTTGAAATCTTCGTGTCGAAAAATTAAACTGACTCAGAATTTTCTTCCCTACATAAATAATCAATAATTGCAAAGGAAAGAATTTGAAAAAAAAAAAGAATTTTCAAATTAGAAAAGAAGTATATACATTGAAGATATTCGCTCCGGCTGGGACTCGAACCCAGGCCACTCGCTTGGAAGACCAGCGGTCTAGCCATTAGGCTATCGGAGTTCTGTCGAGCGGAGTCTTACTGCCTGACTGATACTGCCTGACTGACAGACTGACTCACTGACTGACTGATACTGACTGACTGACTCACTGACTGACCGAGACTGACTGACTAACTGCCTGACTGACTGAGACTGGACTGACTGACTGACTGACTGACTGACTGACTAACTGACTGATTGAGACTGACTGACTGACTGCTTGACTCTCTGACTGGCTATTTCACTGACTGACTGAATGACTAAATGACTGACTGACACTGACTGACTGACTGCTTGACTACCTGACTGACTGCTTGACTGACTAACTGACTGGACAGGACTGACCGACTGACTGACCGACAGACTGACTGAATAAGGATGACTGACAGACTGACTGAATAAGGATGACTGACAGACTGACTGAATAAGGCTGACTGACTGCCTGACTGACTGACTGACTGAATGACTGACTGACCGAGACTGACTGACTGACTGACTGAGACTGGACTGGACTGACTGACTGACTGACTAACTGAGACTGACTGACTGCTTTAGTGACTAACTGACTGCACAGGACTGACCGACTGACTGACTGACTGACTGACTGACTGAGACTAAATGACTGACTGCTTGACTGACTGGCTGAAGGACTAACTGACTGACTGAGTGACTGACTGACTGGACTGACTGACTGAGACTGAATGACTGAGTGCTTGACTGATTGACTGTCAGACTGACTGACTGACTTCGCAAAAGGGAAAAATTAAAAAAAAAGAATTATAAAATTAGAAAAAAATATTTGCATTTAAGGTTTCCTTTCCGGCCGGGACTCGAACCCAGTACCACGCGCTAGGAACCCAACGGTCTAGCCATTAGGCTATCGGAGCTCTGTCGATGGAAGTCTTAAATATAATAAAAACAAAAAATGCACCTTAGTAATTATTGATTCAAACACTTTGAAATTTACAGGTCGAATAATTAAACTGACTCAGAATTTTTCTCCCTACATAAATAATCAATATTCGCAAAAGAGAAAAATTAAAAAAAAAAGAAGAAGAAATTTCAAATTAGAAACTAAAAGTATACATTGAAGATTTTCGTTCAGGCTGGGACTCGAACCCAGGGCCACTCGCTTGGAAGCCTAACACTCTAGCCATTAGTCTATGGGAGCTCTGTCTTTGGGAGTTTTAAATATAATAAAAACAAAAAATGCACCTTGGTAATTGTTTATTTAAACACTTTGAAATCTTCGTGTCGAAAAATTAAACTGACTCAGAATTTTCTTCCCTACATAAATAATCAATAATTGCAAAGGAAAGAAATTGAAAAAAAAAGAATTTTCAAATTAGAAAAGAAATATATACATTGAAGTTATTCGCTCCGGCTGGGACTCGAACCCAGGCCACTCGCTTGGAAGACCAGCGGTCTAGCCATTAGGCTATCGGAGTTCTGTCGAGCGGAGTCTTACTGCCTGACTGATACTGCCTGACTGACAGACTGACTCACTGACTGACTGATACTGACTGACTGACTCACTGACTGACCGAGACTGACTGACTAACTGCCTGACTGACTGAGACTGGACTGACTGACTGACTGACTGACTGACTGACTAACTGACTGACTGAGACTGACTGACTGACTGCTTGACTCTCTGACTGGCTATTTCACTGACTGACTGAATGACTAAATGACTGACTGACACTGACTGACTGACTGCTTGACTACCTGACTGACTGCTTGACTGACTAACTGACTGGACAGGACTGACCGACTGACTGAATAAGGATGACTGACAGACTGACTGAATAAGGCTGACTGACTGACTGACTGACAGACTGACTGAATAAGGATGACCGACTGACTGACTGCCTGACTGACTGACTGACTGAATTTCTGACTGACTGACTGACCGAGACTGACTGACTGACTGACTGAGACTGGACTGGACTGACTGACTGACTGACTGACTGAGACTGACTGACTGCTTTAGTGACTAACTGACTGCACAGGACTGACCGACTGACTGACTGACTGACTGCCTGACTGACTGACTGACTGAATGACTGACTGACTGAGACTAAATGACTGACTGCTTGACTGACTGGCTGAAGGACTAACTGACTGACTGAGTGACTGACTGACTGGACTGACTGACTGAGACTGAATGACTGAGTGCTTGACTGATTGACTGTCAGACTGACTGACTGACTTCGCAAAAGGGAAAAATAAAAAAAAAAGAATTATAAAATTAGAAAAAAATATTTGCATTTAGGATTTCCTTTCCGGCCTGGACTCGAACCCAGTACCACGCGCTAGGAACCCAACGGTCTAGCCATTAGGCTATCGGAGCTCTGTCGATGGAAGTCTTAAATATAATAAAAACAAAAAATGCACCTTGGTAATTATTGATTCAAACACTTTGAAATTTACAGGTTGAATAATTAAACTGACTCAGAATTTTTCTCCCTACATAAATAATCAATATTCGCAAAAGAGAAAAATTAAAAAAAAAAGAAGAAGAAATTGAAAATTAGAAACTAAAAGTATACATTGAAGATTTTCGTTCAGGCTGGGACTCGAACCCAGGGCCACTCGCTTGGAAGCCTAACACTCTAGCCATTAGTCTATGGGAGCTCTGTCGGTGGGAGTTTTAAATATAATAAAAACAAAAAATGCACCTTGGTAATTGTTTATTTAAACACTTTGAAATCTTCGTGTCGAAAAATTAAACTGACTCAGAATTTTCTTCCCTACATAAATAATCAATAATTGCAAAGGAAAGAAATTGAAAAAAAAAAGAATTTTCAAATTAGAAAAGAAATATATACATTGAAGATATTCGCTCCGGCTGGGACTCGAACCCAGGCCACTCGCTTGGAAGACCAGCGGTCTAGCCATTAGGCTATCGGAGTTCTGTCGAGCGGAGTCTTACTGCCTGACTGATACTGCCTGACTGACAGACTGACTCACTGACTGATACTGACTGACTGACTCACTGACTGACCGAGACTGACTGACTAACTGCCTGACTGACTGAGACTGGACTGACTGACTGACTGACTGACTGACTGACTAACTGACTGACTGAGACTGACTGACTGACTGCTTGACTCTCTGACTGGCTATTTCACTGACTGACTGAATGACTAAATGACTGACTGACACTGACTGACTGACTGCTTGACTACCTGACTGACTGCTTGACTGACTAACTGACTGGACAGGACTGACCGACTGACTGACTGACAGACTGACTGAATAAGGCTGACCGACTGACTGACTGCCTGACTGACTGACTGACTGAATGTCTGACTGACTGACTGACCGAGACTGACTGACTGACTGACTGAGACTGGACTGGACTGACTGACTGACTGGCTGACTGAGACTGACTGACTGCTTTAGTGACTAACTGACTGCACAGGACTAACCGACTGACTGACTGACTGACTGCCTGACTGACTGACTGACTGAATGACTGACTGACTGAGACTAAATGACTGACTGCTTGACTGACTGGCTGAAGGACTAACTGACTGACTGAGTGACTGACTGACTGGACTGACTGACTGAGACTGAATGACTGAGTGCTTGACTGATTGACTGTCAGACTGACTGACTGACTTCGCAAAAGGGAAAAATAAAAAAAAAAGAATTATAAAATTAGAAAAAAATATTTGCATTTAAGATTTCCTTTCCAGCCTGGACTCGAACCCAGTACCACGCGCTAGGAACCCAACGGTCTAGCCATTAGGCTATCGGAGCTCTGTCGATGGAAGTCTTAAATATAATAAAAACAAAAAATGCACCTTGGTAATTATTGATTCAAACACTTTGAAATTTACAGGTCGAATAATTAAACTGACTCAGAATTTTTCTCCCTACATAAATAATCAATATTCGCAAAAGAGAAAAATTTAAAAAAAAGAAGAAGAAATTTCAAATTAGAAACTAAAAGTATACATTGAAGATTTTCGTTCAGGCTGGGACTCGAACCCAGGGCCACTCGCTTGGAAGCCTAACACTCTAGCCATTAGTCTATCGGAGCTCGGTCGGTGGCAGTTTTAAATATAATAAAAACAAAAAATGCACCTTGGTAATTGTTTATTTAAACACTTTGAAATCTTCGTGTCGAAAAATTAAACTTACTCAGAATTTTCTTCCCTACATAAATAATCAATAATTGCAAAGGAAAGAAATTGAAAAAAAAAAAGAATTTTCAAATTAGAAAAGAAATATATACATTGAAGATATTCGCTCCGGCTGGGACTCGAACCCAGGCCACTCGCTTGGAAGACCAGCGGTCTAGCCATTAGGCTATCGGAGTTCTGTCGAGCGGAGTCTTACTGCCTGGCTGATACTGCCTGACTGACAGACTGACTCACAGACTGACTGATACTGACTGACTGACTCACTGACTGACCGAGACTGACTGACTAACTGCCTGACTGACTGAGACTGGACTGACTGACTGACTGACTGACTGACTGACTGAGACTGACTGACTGACTGCTTGACTCTCTGACTGGCTATTTCACTGACTGACTGAATGACTAAATGACTGACTGACACTGACTGACTGACTGCTTGACTACCTGACTGACTGCTTGACTGACTAACTGACTGGACAGGACTGACCGACTGACTGACTGACAGACTGACTGAATAAGGATGACTGACAGACTGACTGAATAAGGCTGACTGACTGACTGACTGACAGACTGACTGAATAAGGCTGACCGACTGACTGACTGCCTGACTGACTGAATGACTGACTGACTGACTGACCGAGACTGACTGACTGACTGACTGAGACTGGACTGGACTGACTGACTGACTGAGACTGACTGACTGCTTTAGTGACTAACTGACTGCACAGGACTGACCGACTGACTGACTGACTGACTGCCTGACTGACTGACTGACTGAATGACTGACTGACTGAGACTAAATGACTGACTGCTTGACTGACTGGCTGAAGGATTAACTGACTGACTGAGTGACTGACTGACTGGACTGACTGACTGAGACTGAATGACTGAGTGCTTGACTGATTGACTGTCAGACTGACTGACTGACTTCGCAAAAGGGAAAAATAAAAAAAAAGAATTATAAAATTAGAAAAAAATATTTGCATTTAAGATTTCCTTTCCGGTCGGGACTCGAACCCAGTACCACGCGCTAGGAACCCAACGGTCTAGCCATTAGGCTATCGGAGCTCTGTCGATGGAAGTCTTAAATATAATAAAAACAAAAAATGCACCTTGGTAATTATTGATTCAAACACTTTGAAATTTACAGGTCGAATAATTAAACTGACTCAGAATTTTTCTCCCTACATAAATAATCAATATTCGCAAAAGAGGAAAATTGAAAAAAAAAGAAGAAGAAATTTCAAATTAGAAACTAAAAGTATACATTGAAGATTTTCGTTCAGGCTGGGACTCGAACCCAGGGCCACTCGCTTGGAAGCCTAACACTCTAGCCATTAGTCTATGGGAGCTCTGTCGGTGGGAGTTTTAAATATAATAAAAACAAAAAATGCACCTTGGTAAATGTTTATTTAAACACTTTGAAATCTTTGTGTCGAAAAATTAAACTGACTCAGAATTTTCTTCGCTACATAAATAATCAATAATTGCAAAGGAAAGAAATTGAAAAAAAAAAGAATTTTCAAATTAGAAAAGAAATATATACATTGAAGATATTCGCTCCGGCTGGGACTCGAACCAGGCCACTCGCTTGGAAGACCAGCGGTCTAGCCATTAGGCTATCGGAGTTCTGTCGAGCGGAGTCTTACTGCCTGACTGATACTGCCTGACTGACAGACTGACTCACTGACTGACTGATACTGACTGACTGACTCACTGACTGACCGAGACTGACTGACTAACTGCCTGACTGACTGAGACTGGACTGACTGACTGACTGACTGACTAACTGACTGACTGAGACTGACTGACTGACTGCTTGACTCTCTGACTGGCTATTTCACTGACTGACTGAATGACTAAATGACTGACTGACACTGACTGACTGACTGCTTGACTACCTGACTGACTGCTTGACTGACTAACTGACTGGACAGGACTGACCGACTGACTGACTGACAGACTGACTGAATAAGGATGACTGACAGACTGACTGAATAAGGCTGACTGACTGACTGACTGACAGACTGACTGAATAAGGCTGACCGACTGACTGACTGCCTGACTGACTGACTGACTGAATGACTGACTGACTGACCGAGACTGACTGACTGACTGACTGAGACTGGACTGGACTGACTGACTGACTGACTGACTGAGACTGACTGACTGCTTTAGTGACTAACTGACTGCACAGGACTGACCGACTGACTGACTGACTGACTGCCTGACTGACTGACTGACTGAATGACTGACTGAGACTAAATGACTGACTGCTTGACTGACTGGCTGAAGGACTAACTGAGTGACTGAGTGACTGACTGACTGGACTGACTGACTGAGACTGAATGACTGAGTGCTTGACTGATTGACTGTCAGACTGAGTGACTGACTTCGCAAAAGGGAAAAATAAAAAAAAAAGAATTATAAAATTAGAAGAAAATATTTGCATTTAAGATTTCCTTTCCGGCCGGGACTCGAACCCAGTACCACGCGCTAGGAACCCAACGGTCTAGCCATTAGGCTATCGGAGCTCTGTCGATGGAAGTCTTAAATATAATAAAAACAAAAAATGCACCTTGGTAATTATTGATTCAAACACTTTGAAATTTACAGGTCGAATAATTAAACTGACTCAGAATTTTTCTCCCTACATAAATAATCAATATTCGCAAAAGAGAAAAATTAAAAAAAAAAGAAGAAGAAATTTCAAATTAGAAACTAAAAGTATACATTGAAGATTTTCGTTCAGGCTGGGACTCGAACCCAGGGCCACTCGCTTGGAAGCCTAACACTCTAGCCATTAGTCTATGGGAGCTCTGTCGGTGGGAGTTTTAAATATAATAAAAACAAAAAATGCACCTTGGTAATTGTTTATTTAAACACTTTGAAATCTTCGTGTCGAAAAATTAAACTGACTCAGAATTTTCTTCCCTACATAAATAATCAATAATTGCAAAGGAAAGAAATTGAAAAAAAAAAAAGAATTTTCAAATTAGAAAAGAAATATATACATTGAAGATATTCGCTCCGGCTGGGACTCGAACCCAGGCCACTCGCTTGGAAGACCAGCGGTCTAGCCATTAGGCTATCGGAGTTCTGTCGAGCGGAGTCTTACTGCCTGACTGATACTGCCTGACTGACAGACTGACTCACTGACTGACTGATACTGACTGACTGACTCACTGACTGACCGAGACTGACTGCCTAACTGACTGAGACTGGACTGACTGACTGTGTGACTGACTGACTGACTAACTGACTGACTGAGACTGACTGACTGACTGCTTGACTCTCTGACTGGCTATTTCACTGACTGACTGAATGACTAAATGACTGACTGACACTGACTGACTGACTGCTTGACTACCTGACTGACTGCTTGACTGACTAACTGACTGGACAGGACTGACCGACTGACTGACTGACAGACTGACTGAATAAGGATGTCTGACAGACTGACTGAATAAGGCTGACTGACTAACTGACTGACAGACTGACTGAATAAGGCTGACCGACTGACTGACTGCCTGACTGACTGACTGACTGAATGACTGACTGACTGACTGACCGAGACTGACTGACTGACTGACTGAGACTGGACTGGACTGACTGATACTGACTGACTGCTTTAGTGACTAACTGACTGCACAGGACTGACCGACTGACTGACTGACTGACTGCCTGACTGACTGACTGACTGAATGACTGACTGACTGAGACTAAATGACTGACTGCTTGACTGACTGGCTGAACGACTAACTGACTGACTGAGTGACTGACTGACTGGACAAAATGACTGAGACTGAATGACTGAGTGCTTGACTGATTGACTGTCAGACTGACTGACTGACTTCGCAAAAGGGAAATATAAAAAAAAAAGAATTATGAAATTAGAAAAAAATATTTGCATTTAAGATTTCCTGGCCGGGACTCGAACCCAGTACCACGCGCTAGGAACCCAACGGTCTAGCCATTAGGCTATCGGAGCTCTGTCGATGGAAGTCTTAAATATAATAAAAACAAAAAATGCACCTTGGTAATTATTGATTCAAACACTTTGAAATTTACAGGTCGAATAATTAAACTGACTCAGAATTTTTCTCCCTACATAAATAATCAATATTCGCAAAAGAGAAAAATTAAAAAAAAAAGAAGAAGAAATTTCAAATTAGAAACTAAAAGTATACATTGAAGATTTTCGTTCAGGCTGGGACTCGAACCCAGGGCCACTCGCTTGGAAGCCTAACACTCTAGCCATTAGACTATGGGAGCTCTGTCGGTGGGAGTTTTAAATATAATAAAAACAAAAAATGCACCTTGGTAATTGTTTATTTAAACACTTTGAAATCTTCGTGTCGAAAAATTAAACTGACTCAGAATTTTCTTCCCTACATAAATAATCAATAATTGCAAAGGAAAGAAATTGAAAAAAAAAAGAATTTTCAAATTAGAAAAGAAATATATACATTGAAGATATTCGCTCCGGCTGGGACTCGAACCCAGGCCACTCGCTTGGAAGACCAGCGGTCTAGCCATTAGGCTATCGGAGTTCTGTCGAGCGGAGTCTTACTGCCTGACTGATACTGCCTGACTGACAGACTGACTCACTGACTGACTGATACTGACTGACTGACCGAGACTGACTGACTAACTGCCTGACTGACTGAGACTGGACTGACTGACTGACTGACTGACTCACTGACTAACTGACTGACTGACTGCTTGACTCTCTGACTGGCTATTTCACTGACTGACTGAATGACTAAATGACTGACTGACACTGTTTGACTGACTGCTTGACTACCTGACTGACTGCTTGACTGACTAACTGACTGGACAGGACTGACCGACTGACTGACTGACAGACTGACTGAATAAGGATGACTGACAGACTGACTGAATAAGGCTGACTGACTGACTGACTGACAGACTGACTGAATAAGGCTGACCGACTGACTGACTGCCTGACTGACTGAGTGACTGAATGACTGACTGACTGACTGACCGAGACTGACTGACTGACTGACTGAGACTGGACTGGACTGACTGACTGTCTGACTGACTGACTGCTTTAGTGACTAACTGACTGCACAGGACTGACCGACTGACTGACTGACTGACTGCCTGACTGACTGACTGAATGACTGACTGACTGAGACTAAATGACTGACTGCTTGACTGACTGGCTGAAGGACTAACTGACTGACTGAGTGACTGACTGACTGGACTGACTGACTGAGACTGAATGACTGAGTGCTTGACTGATTGACTGTCAGACTGACTGACTGACTTCGCAAAAGGGAAAAATAAAAAAAAAAGAATTATAAAATTAGAAAAAAATATTTGCATTTAAGATTTCCTGGCCGGGACTCGAACCCAGTACCACGCGCTAGGAACCCAACGGTCTAGCCATTAGGCTATCGTAGCTCTGTCGATGGAAGTCTTAAATATAATAAAAACAAAAAATGCACCTTGGTAATTATTGATTCAAACACTTTGAAATTTACAGGTCGAATAATTAAACTGACTCAGAATTTTTCTCCCTACATAAATAATCAATATTCGCAAAAGAGAAAAATTAAAAAAAAAAGAAGAAGAAATTTCAAATTAGAAACTAAAAGTATACATTGAAGATTTTCGTTCAGGCTGGGACTCGAACCCAGGGCCACTCGCTTGGAATCCTAACACTCTAGCCATTAGACTATGGGAGCTCTGTCGGTGGGAGTTTTAAATATAATAAAAACAAAAAATGCACCTTGGTAATTGTTTATTTAAACACTTTGAAATCTTCGTGTCGAAAAATTAAACTGACTCAGAATTTTCTTCCCTACATAAATAATCAATAATTGCAAAGGAAAGAAATTGAAAAAAAAAAGAATTTTCAAATTAGAAAAGAAATATATACATTGAAGATATTCGCTCCGGCTGGGACTCGAACCCAGGCCACTCGCTTGGAAGACCAGCGGTCTAGCCATTAGGCTATCGGAGTTCTGTCGAGCGGAGTCTTACTGCCTGACTGATACTGCCTGACTGACAGACTGACTCACTGACTGACTGATACTGACTGACTGACTCACTGACTGACCGAGACTGACTGACTAACTGCCTGACTGACTGAGACTGGACTGACTGACTGACTGACTGACTCACTGACTAACTGACTGACTGACTGCTTGACTCTCTGACTGGCTATTTCACTGACTGACTGAATGACTAAATGACTGACTGACACTGTTTGACTGACTGCTTGACTACCTGACTGACTGCTTGACTGACTAACTGACTGGACAGGACTGACCGACTGACTGACTGACAGACTGACTGAATAAGGATGACTGACAGACTGACTGAATAAGGCTGACTGACTGACTGACTGACAGACTGACTGAATAAGGCTGACCGACTGACTGACTGCCTGACTGACTGAGTGACTGAATGACTGACTGACTGACTGACCGAGACTGACTGACTGACTGACTGAGACTGGACTGGACTGACTGACTGTCTGACTGACTGACTGCTTTAGTGACTAACTGACTGCACAGGACTGACCGACTGACTTACTGACTGACTGCCTGCCTGACTGACTGAATGACTGAATGACTGACTGACTGAGACTAAATGACTGACTGCTTGACTGACTGGCTGAAGGACTAACTGACTGACTGAGTGACTGACTGACTGGACTGACTGACTGAGACTGAATGACTGAGTGCTTGACTGATTGACTGTCAGACTGACTGACTGACTTCGCAAAAGGGAAAAATAAAAAAAAAGAATTATAAAATTAGAAAAAAATATTTGCATTTAAGATTTCCTTTCCGGCCGGGACTCGAACCCAGTACCACGTGCTAGGAACCCAACGGTCTAGCCATTAGGCTATCGGAGCTCTGTCGATGGAAGTCTTAAATATAATAAAAACAAAAAATGCACCTTGGTAATTATTGATTCAAACACTTTGAAATTTACAGGTCGAATAATTAAACTGACTCAGAATTTTTCTCCCTACATAAATAATCAATATTCGCAAAAGAGAAAAATTAAAAAAAAAAGAAGAAGAAATTTCAAATTAGAAACTAAAAGTATACATTGAAGATTTTCGTTCAGGCTGGGACTCGAACCCAGGGCCACTCTCTTGGAAGCCTAACACTCTAGCCATTAGTCTATGGGAGCTCTGTCGGTGGGAGTTTTAAATATAATAAAAACAAAAAATGCACTTTGGTAATTGTTTATTTAAACACTTTGAAATCTTCGTGTCGAAAAATTAAACTGACTCAGAATTTTCTTCCCTACATAAATAATCAATAATTGCAAAGGAAAGAAATTGAAAAAAAAAAAGAATTTTCAAATTAGAAAAGAAATATATACATTGAAGATATTCGCTCCGGCTGGGACTCGAACCCAGGCCACTCGCTTGGAAGACCAGCGGTCTAGCCATTAGGCTATCGGAGTTCTGTCGAGTGGAGTCTTACTGCCTGACTGATACTGCCTGACTGACAGACTGACTCACTGACTGACTGATACTGACTGACTGACTCACTGATTGACCGAGACTGACTGACTAACTGCCTGACTGACTGAGACTGGACTGACTGACTGACTGACTGACTGACTGACTAACTGACTGACTGAGACTGACTGACTGACTGCTTGACTCTCTGACTGGCTATTTCACTGACTGACTGAATGAATAAATGACTGACTGACACTGACTGACTGACTGCTTGACTACCTGACTGACTGCTTGACTGACTAACTGACTGGACAGGACTGACCGACTGACTGACTGACAGACTGACTGAATAAGGATGACTGACAGACTGACTGAATAAGGCTGACTGACTGACTGACTGACAGACTGACTGAATAAGGCTGACCGACTGACTGACTGCCTGACTGACTGACTGACTGAATGACTGACTGACTGACTGACCGAGACTGACTGACTGACTGACTGAGACTGGACTGGACTGACTGACTGACTGACTGACTGAGACTGACTGACTGCTTTAGTATATACATTGAAGATTATATTGTGCTTATATACATTGAAGATATTCGCTCCGGCTGGGACTCGAACCCAGGCCACTCGCTTGGAAGACCAGCGGTCTAGCCATTAGGCTATCGGAGTTCTGTCGAGCGGAGTCTTACTGCCTGACTGACAGACTGACTGACTGATACTGACTGACTGACCGAGACTGACTGACTAACTGCCTGACTGACTGAGACTGGACTGACTGACTGACTGACTGACTAACTGACTGACTGAGACTGACTGACTGACTGCTTGACTCTCTGACTGGCTATTTCACTGACTGACTGAATGACTAAATGACTGTTTGACACTGACTGACTGACTGCTTGACTACCTGACTGACTGCTTGACTGACTAACTGACTGGACAGGACTGACCGACTGACTGACTGACAGACTGACTGAATAAGGATGACTGACAGACTGACTGAATAAGGCTGACTGACTGACTGACTGACAGACTGACTGAATAAGGCTGACCGAGACTGACTGACTGACTGACTGAGACTGGACTGGACTGACTGACTGACTGACTGACTGACTGAGACTGACTGACTGCTTTAGTGACTAACTGACTGCACAGGACTGACCGACTGACTGACTGACTGACTGCCTGACTGACTGACTGACTGAATGACTGACTGACTGAGACTAAATGACTGACTGCTTGACTGACTGGCTGAAGGACTAACTGACTGACTGAGTGACTGACTGACTGGACTGACTGACTGAGACTGAATGACTGAGTGCTTGACTGATTGACTGTCAGACTGACTGACTGACTTCGCAAAAGGGAAAAATAAAAAAAAAGAATTATAAAATTAGAAAAAAATATTTGCATTTAAGATTTCCTGGCCGGGACTCGCACCCAGTACCACGCGCTAGGAACCCAACGGTCTAGCCATTAGGCTATCGGAGCTCTGTCGATGGAAGTCTTAAATATAATAAAAACAAAAAATGCACCTTGGTAATTATTGATTCAAACACTTTGAAATTTACAGGTCGAATAATTAAACTGACTCAGAATTTTTCTCCCTACATAAATAATCAATATTCGCAAAAGAGAAAAATTAAAAAAAAAAGAAGAAGAAATTTCAAATTAGAAACTAAAAGTATACATTGAAGATTTTCGTTCAGGCTGGGACTCGAACCCAGGGCCACTCGCTTGGAAGCCTAACACTCTAGCCATTAGTCTATGGGAGCTCTGTCGGTGGGAGTTTTAAATATAATAAAAACAAAAAATGCACCTTGGTAATTGTTTATTTAAACACTTTGAAATCTTCGTGTCGAAAAATTAAACTGACTCAGAATTTTCTTCCCTACATAAATAATCAATAATTGCAAAGGAAAGAAATTGAAAAAAAAAAGAATTTTCAAATTAGAAAAGAAATATATACATTGAAGATATTCGCTCCGGCTGGGACTCGAACCCAGGACACTCGCTTGGAAGACCAGCGGTCTAGCCATTAGGCTATCGGAGTTCTGTCGAGCGGAGTCTTACTGCCTGACTGATACTGCCTGACTGACAGACTGACTCACTGACTGACTGATACTGACTGACTGACTCACTGACTGACCGAGACTGACTGACTGACTGACTGACTGACTAACTGACTGACTGAGACTGACTGACTGACTGCTTGACTCTCTGACTGGCTATTTTACTGACTGACTGAATGACTAAATGACTGACTGACACTGACTGACTGACTGCTTGACTACCTGACTGACTGCTTGACTGACTAACTGACTGGACAGTACTGACCGACTGACTGACTGACAGACTGACTGAATAAGATTGACTGACAGACTGACTGAATAAGGCTGACTGACTGACTGACTGACAGACTGACTGAATAAGGCTGACCGACTGACTGACTGCCTGACTGACTGACTGACTGACTGAATGACTGACTGACTGACCGAGACTGACTGACTGACTGACTGAGACTGGACTGGACTGACTGACTGACTGAGACTGGACTGGACTGACTGACTGACTGAGACTGACTGACTGCTTTAGTGACTAACTGACTGCACAGGACTGACCGACTGACTGACTGACTGACTGACTGCCTGACTGACTGACTGACTGAATGACTGACTGACTGAGACTAAATGACTGACTGCTTGACTGACTGGCTGAAGGACTAACTGACTGACTGAGACTGAATGACTGAGTGCTTGACTGATTGACTGTCAGACTGACTGACTGACTTCGCAAAAGGGAAAAATATAAAAAAAAGAATTATAAAATTAGAAAAAAATATTTGCATTTAAGATTTCCTTTCCGGCCGGGACTCGAACCCAGTACCACGCGCTAGGAACCCAACGGTCTAGCCATTAGGCTATCGGAGCTCTGTCAAGCGGAGTCTTACTGCCTGACTGATACTGCCTGACTGACAGACTGACTCACTGACTGACTGATACTGACTGACTGACTCACTGACTGACCGAGACTGACTGACTAACTGCCTGACTGACTGAGACTGGACTGACTGACTGACTGACTGACTGACTGACTAACTGACTGACTGAGACTGACTGACTGACTGCTTGACTCTCTGACTGGCTATTTCACTGACTGACTGAATGACTAAATGACTGACTGACACTGACTGACTGACTGCTTGACTACCTGACTGACTGCTTGACTGACTAACTGACTGGACAGGACTGACCGACTGACTGACTGACAGACTGACTGAATAAGGATGACTGACAGACTGACTGAATAAGGCTGACTGACTGACTGACTGACAGACTGACTGAATAAGGCTGACCGACCTACTGACTGCCTGACTGACTGACTGACTGAATGACTGACTGACTGACTGACCGAGACTGACTGACTGACTGACTGAGACTGGACTGGACTGACTGACTGACTGACTGACTGACTGAGACTGACTGACTGCTTTAGTGACTAACTGACTGCACAGGACTGACCGACTGACTGACTGACTGACTGCCTGACTGACTGACTGACTGAATGACTGACTGACTGAGACTAAATGACTGACTGCTTGACTGACTGGCTGAAGGACTAACTGACTGACTGAGTGACTGACTGACTGGACTGACTGACTGAGACTGAATGACTGAGTGCTTGACTGATTGACTGTCAGACTGACTGACTGACTTCGCAAAAGGGAAAAATAAAAAAAAAAGAATTATAAAATTAGAAAAAAATATTTGCATTTAAGATTTCCTTTCCGGCTGGGATTTGAACCCAGAGCGACACTCATGGAAGCCCAACGCTCTCGCCAATATACTATCGGATCTCTGTTGATCGGTGTCTTAATTATAATAAAAACAAAAAATGCACTTTAGTAATTATTGATCTAAAATCTTTGAAATCTAAAGGTCGAATGATTAAACTGACTCAGAATTTTCTTCCGTACATAAATAATCCATATTTGCAAAAGAAAGAAATTGAAAAAAAAAAAGAATCTTCAAATTAGAAGAGAAATATATACATGGAAGATTTTCGTTCCGGCCGGGACTTGAACCCAGTACCACGCGCTTGGAACCCAACGGTCTAGCCATTAGGCTATCGGAGCTCTGTCGATGGAAGTCTTAAATATAATAAAAACAAAAAATGCACCTTGGTAATTATTGATTCAAACACTTTGAAATTTACAGGTCGAATAATTAAACTGACTCAGAATTTTTCTCCCTACATAAATAATCAATATTCGCAAAAGAGAAAAATTAAACAAAAAAGAAGAAGAAATTTCAAATTAGAAACTAAAAGTGTACATTGAAGATTTTCGTTCAGGCTGGGACTCGAACCCAGTGCCACTCGCTTGGAAGCCTAACACTCTAGCCATTAGTCTATGGGAGCTCTGTCGGTGGGAGTTTTAAATATAATAAAAACAAAAAATGCACCTTGGTAATTGTTTATTTAAACACTTTGAAATCTTCGTGTCGAAAAATTAAACTGACTCAGAATTTTCTTCCCTACATAAATAATCAATAATTGCAAAGGAAAGAAATTGAAAAAAAAAGAATTTTCAAATTAGAAAATAAATATATACATTGAAGATATTCGCTCCGGCTGGGACTCGAACCCAGGCCACTCGCTTGGAAGACCAGCGGTCTAGCCATTAGGCTATCGGAGTTCTGTCGAGCGGAGTCTTACTGCCTGACTGATACTGCCTGACTGACAGACTGACTCACTGACTGACTGATACTGACTGACTGACTCACTGACTGACCGAGACTGACTGACTGACTGCCTGACTGACTGACTGACTGACTGAATGACTGACTGACTGACCGAGACTGACTGACTGACTGACTGAGACTGGACTGGACTGACTGACTGACTGAGACTGACTGACTGCTTTAGTGACTAACTGACTGCACAGGACTGACCGACTGACTGACTGACTGACTGCCTGACTGACTGACTGACTGAATGACTGACTGACTGACTGACTGACTGACTGAGACTGACTGACTGCTTTAGTGACTAACTGACTGCACAGGACTGACCGACTGACTGACTGACTGACTGCCTGACTGACTGACTGACTGAATGACTGACTGACTGAGACTAAATGACTGACTGCTTGACTGACTGGCTGAAGGACTAACTGACTGACTGAGTGACTGACTGACTGGACTGACTGACTGAGACTGAATGACTGAGTTCTTGACTGATTGACTGTCAGACTGACTGACTGACTTCGCAAAAGGGAAAAATATAAAAAAAAGAATTATAAAATTAGAAAAAAATATTTGCATTTAAGATTTCCTTTCCGGCCGGGACTCGAACCCAGTACCACGCGCTAGGAACCCAACGGTCTAGCCATTAGGCTATCGGAGCTCTGTCGATGGAAGTCTTAAATATAATAAAAACAAAAAATGCACCTTGGTAATTATTGATTCAAACACTTTGAAATTTACAGGTCGAATAATTAAACTGACTCAGAATTTTTCTCCCTACATAAATAATCAATATTCGCAAAAGAGAAAAATTAAAAAAAAAAAGAAGAAGAAATTTCAAATTAGAAACTAAAAGTATACATTGAAGATTTTCGTTCAGGCTGGGACTCGAACCCAGGGCCACTCGCTTGGAAGCCTAACACTCTAGCCATTAGTCTATGAGAGCTATGTCGGCGGGAGTTCTAAATATAATAAAAACAAAAAATGCACCTTGGTAATTGTTTATTTAAACACTTTGAAATCTTCGTGTCGAAAAATTAAACTGACTCAGAATTTTCTTCCCTACATAAATAATCAATAATTGCAAAGGAAAGAAATTGAAAAAAAAAAGAATTTTCAAATTGGAAAAGAAAGATATACATTGAAGATATTCGCTCCGGCCGGGACTCGAACCCAGGCCACTCGCTTGGAAGACCAGCGGTCTAGCCATTAGGCTATCGGAGTTCTGTCGAGCGGAGTCTTACTGCCTGACTGATACTGCCTGACTGACAGACTGACTCACTGACTGACTGATACTGACTGACTGACTCACTGACTGACCGAGACTGACTGACTAACTGCCTGACTGACTGAGACTGGACTGACTGACTGACTGAGTGACTGACTGACTAACTGACTGACTGAGACTGACTGACTGACTGCTTGACTCTCTGACTGGCTATTTCACTGACTGACTGAATGACTAAATGACTGACTGACACTGACTGACTGACTGCTTGACTACCTGACTGACTGCTTGACTGACTAACTGACTGGACAGGACTGACCGACTGACTGACTGACAGACTGACTGAATAAGGATGACTGACAGACTGACTGAATAAGGCTGACTGACTGACTGACTGACAGACTGACTGAAAAAGGCTGACCGACTGACTGACTGCCTGACTGACTGACTGACTGAATGACTGACTGACTGACTGACCGAGACTGACTGACTGACTGACTGAGACTGGACTGGACTGACTGACTGACTGACTGACTGAGACTGACTGACTGCTTTAGTGACTAACTGACTGCACAGGACTGACCGACTGACTGACTGACTGACTGCCTGACTGACTGACTGACTGAATGACTGACTGACTGACTGACTGACTGACTGACTGAGACTGACTGACTGCTTTAGTGACTAACTGACTGCACAGGACTGACCGACTGACTGACTGACTGACTGCCTGACTGACTGACTGACTGAATGACTGACTGACTGAGACTAAATGACTGACTGCTTGACTGACTGGCTGAAGGACTAACTGACTGACTGAGTGACTGACTGACTGGACTGACTGACTGAGACTGAATGACTGAGTGCTTGACTGATTGACTGTCAGACTGACTGACTGACTTCGCAAAAGGGAAAAATAAAAAAAAAAGAATTATAAAATTAGAAAAAAATATTTGCATTTAAGATTTCCTTTCCGGCTGGGATTTGAACCCAGAGCGACCCTCATGGAAGCCCAACGCTCTCGCCAATATACTATCGGATCTCTGTTGATCGGTGTCTTAATTATAATAAAAACAAAAAATGCACTTTAGTAATTATTGATCTAAAATCTTTGAAATCTAAAGGTCGAATGATTAAACTGACTCAGAATTTTCTTCCGTACATAAATAATCCATATTTGCAAAAGAAAGAAATTGAAAAAAAAAAGAATCTTCAAATTAGAAGAGAAATATATACATGGAAGATTTTCGTTCCGGCCGGGACTCGAACCCAGTACCACGCGCTTGGAACCCAACGGTCTAGCCATTAGGCTATCGGAGCTCTGTCGATGGAAGTCTTAAATATAATAAAAACAAAAAATGCACCTTGGTAATTATTGATTCAAACACTTTGAAATTTACAGGTCGAATAATTAAACTGACTCAGAATTTTTCTCCCTACATAAATAATCAATATTCGCAAAAGAGAAAAATTAAACAAAAAAGAAGAAGAAATTTCAAATTAGAAACTAAAAGTATACATTGAAGATTTTCGTTCAGGCTGGGACTCGAACCCAGGGCCACTCGCTTGGAAGCCTAACACTCTAGCCATTAGTCTATGGGAGCTCTGTCGGTGGGAGTTTTAAATATAATAAAAACAAAAAATGCACCTTGGTAATTGTTTATTTAAACACTTTGAAATCTTCGTGTCGAAAAATTAAACTGACTCAGAATTTTCTTCCCTACATAAATAATCAATAATTGCAAAGGAAAGAAATTGAAAAAAATAAGAATTTTCAAATTAGAAAATAAATATATACATTGAAGATATTCGCTCCGGCTGGGACTCGAACCCAGGCCACTCGCTTGGAAGACCAGCGGTCTAGCCATTAGGCTATCGGAGTTCTGTCGAGCGGAGTCTTACTGCCTGACTGATACTGCCTGACTGACAGACTGACTCACTGACTGACTGATACTGACTGACTGACTCACTGACTGACCGAGACTGACTGACTGACTGACTGACTGACTAACTGACTGACTGAGACTGACTGACTGACTGCTTGACTCTCTGACTGGCTATTTTACTGACTGACTGAATGACTAAATGACTGACTGACACTGACTGACTGACTGCTTGACTACCTGACTGACTGCTTGACTGACTAACTGACTGGACAGGACTGACCAAATGACTGACTGACAGACTGACTGAATAAGGATGACTGACAGACTGACTGAATAAGGCTGACTGACTGACTGACTGACAGACTGACTGAATAAGGCTGACCGACTGACTGACTGCCTGACTGACTGAATGACTGACTGACTGACTGACTGACCGAGACTGACTGACTGACTGACTGAGACTGGACTGGACTGACTGACTGACTGACTGACTGAGACTGACTGACTGCTTTAGTGACTAACTGACTGCACAGGACTGACCGACTGACTGACTGACTGACTGCCTGACTGACTGACTGACTGAATGACTGACTGACTGAGACTAAATGACTGACTGCCTGACTGACTGACTGACTGACTGAATGACTGACTGACTGACCGAGACTGACTGACTGACTGACTGAGACTGGACTGGACTGACTGACTGACTGAGACTGACTGACTGCTTTAGTGACTAACTGACTGCACAGGACTGACCGACTGACTGACTGACTGACTGCCTGACTGACTGACTGACTGAATGACTGACTGACTGACTGACTGACTGACTGAGACTGACTGACTGCTTTAGTGACTAACTGACTGCACAGGACTGACCGACTGACTGACTGACTGACTGCCTGACTGACTGACTGACTGAATGACTGACTGACTGAGACTAAATGACTGACTGCTTGACTGACTGGCTGAAGGACTAACTGACTGACTGAGTGACTGACTGACTGGACTGACTGACTGAGACTGAATGACTGAGTTCTTGACTGATTGACTGTCAGACTGACTGACTGACTTCGCAAAAGGGAAAAATATAAAAAAAAGAATTATAAAATTAGAAAAAATATTTGCATTTAAGATTTCCTTTCCGGCCGGGACTCGAACCCAGTACCACGCGCTAGGAACCCAACGGTCTAGCCATTAGGCTATCGGAGCTCTGTCGATGGAAGTCTTAAATATAATAAAAACAAAAAATGCACCTTGGTAATTATTGATTCAAACACTTTGAAATTTACAGGTCGAATAATTAAACTGACTCAGAATTTTTCTCCCTACATAAATAATCAATATTCGCAAAAGAGAAAAATTAAAAAAAAAAAGAAGAAGAAATTTCAAATTAGAAACTAAAAGTATACATTGAAGATTTTCGTTCAGGCTGGGACTCGAACCCAGGGCCACTCGCTTGGAAGCCTAACACTCTAGCCATTAGTCTATGAGAGCTATGTCGGCGGGAGTTCTAAATATAATAAAAACAAAAAATGCACCTTGGTAATTGTTTATTTAAACACTTTGAAATCTTCGTGTCGAAAAATTAAACTGACTCAGAATTTTCTTCCCTACATAAATAATCAATAATTGCAAAGGAAAGAAATTGAAAAAAAAAAGAATTTTCAAATTGGAAAAGAAAGATATACATTGAAGATATTCGCTCCGGCCGGGACTCGAACCCAGGCCACTCGCTTGGAAGACCAGCGGTCTAGCCATTAGGCTATCGGAGTTCTGTCGAGCGGAGTCTTACTGCCTGACTGATACTGCCTGACTGACAGACTGACTCACTGACTGACTGATACTGACTGACTGACTCACTGACTGACCGAGACTGACTGACTAACTGCCTGACTGACTGAGACTGGACTGACTGACTGACTGAGTGACTGACTGACTAACTGACTGACTGAGACTGACTGACTGACTGCTTGACTCTCTGACTGGCTATTTCACTGACTGACTGAATGACTAAATGACTGACTGACACTGACTGACTGACTGCTTGACTACCTGACTGACTGCTTGACTGACTAACTGACTGGACAGGACTGACCGACTGACTGACTGTCAGACTGACTGAATAAGGATGACTGACAGACTGACTGAATAAGGCTGACTGACTGACTGACTGACAGACTGACTGAAAAAGGCTGACCGACTGACTGACTGCCTGACTGACTGACTGACTGAATGACTGACTGACTGACTGACCGAGACTGACTGACTGACTGACTGAGACTGGACTGGACTGACTGACTGACTGACTGACTGAGACTGACTGACTGCTTTAGTGACTAACTGACTGCACAGGACTGACCGACTGACTGACTGACTGACTGCCTGACTGACTGACTGACTGAATGACTGACTGACTGACTGACTGACTGACTGACTGAGACTGACTGACTGCTTTAGTGACTAACTGACTGCACAGGACTGACCGACTGACTGACTGACTGACTGCCTGACTGACTGACTGACTGAATGACTGACTGACTGAGACTAAATGACTGACTGCTTGACTGACTGGCTGAAGGACTAACTGACTGACTGAGTGACTGACTGACTGGACTGACTGACTGAGACTGAATGACTGAGTGCTTGACTGATTGACTGTCAGACTGACTGACTGACTTCGCAAAAGGGAAAAATAAAAAAAAAAGAATTATAAAATTAGAAAAAAATATTTGCATTTAAGATTTCCTTTCCGGCTGGGATTTGAACCCAGAGCGACCCTCATGGAAGCCCAACGCTCTCGCCAATATACTATCGGATCTCTGTTGATCGGTGTCTTAATTATAATAAAAACAAAAAATGCACTTTAGTAATTATTGATCTAAAATCTTTGAAATCTAAAGGTCGAATGATTAAACTGACTCAGAATTTTCTTCCGTACATAAATAATCCATATTTGCAAAAGAAAGAAATTGAAAAAAAAAAGAATCTTCAAATTAGAAGAGAAATATATACATGGAAGATTTTCGTTCCGGCCGGGACTCGAACCCAGTACCACGCGCTTGGAACCCAACGGTCTAGCCATTAGGCTATCGGAGCTCTGTCGATGGAAGTCTTAAATATAATAAAAACAAAAAATGCACCTTGGTAATTATTGATTCAAACACTTCGAAATTTACAGGTCGAATAATTAAACTGACTCAGAATTTTTCTCCCTACATAAATAATCAATATTCGCAAAAGAGAAAAATTAAACAAAAAAGAAGAAGAAATTTCAAATTAGAAACTAAAAGTATACATTGAAGATTTTCGTTCAGGCTGGGACTCGAACCCAGGGCCACTCGCTTGGAAGCCTAACACTCTAGCCATTAGTCTATGGGAGCTCTGTCGGTGGGAGTTTTAAATATAATAAAAACAAAAAATGCACCTTGGTAATTGTTTATTTAAACACTTTGAAATCTTCGTGTCGAAAAATTAAACTGACTCAGAATTTTCTTCCCTACATAAATAATCAATAATTGCAAAGGAAAGAAATTGAAAAAAATAAGAATTTTCAAATTAGAAAATAAATATATACATTGAAGATATTCGCTCCGGCTGGGACTCGAACCCAGGCCACTCGCTTGGAAGACCAGCGGTCTAGCCATTAGGCTATCGGAGTTCTGTCGAGCGGAGTCTTACTGCCTGACTGATACTGCCTGACTGACAGACTGACTCACTGACTGACTGATACTGACTGACTGACTCACTGACTGACCGAGACTGACTGACTGACTGACTGACTGACTAACTGACTGACTGAGACTGACTGACTGACTGCTTGACTCTCTGACTGGCTATTTTACTGACTGACTGAATGACTAAATGACTGACTGACACTGACTGACTGACTGCTTGACTACCTGACTGACTGCTTGACTGACTAACTGACTGGACAGGACTGACCAAATGACTGACTGACAGACTGACTGAATAAGGATGACTGACAGACTGACTGAATAAGGCTGACTGACTGACTGACTGACAGACTGACTGAATAAGGCTGACCGACTGACTGACTGCCTGACTGACTGAATGACTGACTGACTGACTGACTGACCGAGACTGACTGACTGACTGACTGAGACTGGACTGGACTGACTGACTGACTGACTGACTGAGACTGACTGACTGTTTAGTGACTAACTGACTGCACAGGACTGACCGACTGACTGACTGACTGACTGCCTGACTGACTGACTGACTGAATGACTGACTGACTGAGACTAAATGACTGACTGCTTGACTGACTGGCTGAAGGACTAACTGACTGACTGAGTGACTGACTGACTGGACTGACTGACTGAGACTGAATGACTGAGTGCTTGACTGATTGACTGTCAGACTGACTGACTGACTTCGCAAAAGGGAAAAATTAAAAAAAAAGAATTATAAAATTAGAAAAAAATATTTGCATTTAAGATTTCCTTTCCGGCTGGGATTTGAACCCAGGGCGACACTCATGGAAGCCCAACGCTCTCGCCAATATACTATCGGATCTCTGTTGATCGGTGTCTTAATTATAATAAAAACAAAAAATGCACTTTAGTAATTATTGATCTAAAATCTTTGAAATCTAAAGGTCGAATGATTAAACTGACTCAGAATTTTCTTCCGTACATAAATAATCCATATTTGCAAAAGAAAGAAATTGAAAAAAAAAAGAATCTTCAAATTAGAAGAGAAATATATACATTGAAGATATTCGCTCCGGCTGGGACTCGAACCCAGGCCACTCGCTTGGAAGACCAGCGGTCTAGCCACTAGGCTATCGGAGTTCTGTCGAGCGGAGTCTTACTGCCTGACTGATACTGCCTGACTGACAGACTGACTCACTGACTGACTGATACTGGACTGACTGACTGACTGACTGACTGACTAACTGACTGACTGAGACTGACTGCTTGACTCTCTGACTGGCTATTTCACTGACTGACTGAATGACTAAATGACTGACTGACACTGACTGACTGACTGCTTGACTACCTGACTGACTGCTTGACTGACTAACTGACTGGACAGGACTGACCGACTGACTGACTGACAGACTGACTGAATAAGGATGACTGACAGACTGACTGAATAAGGCTGACTGACTGACTGACTGACAGACTGACTGAATAAGGCTGACCGACTGACTGCCTGCCTGACTACCTGACTGACTGCTTGACTGACTAACTGACTGGACAGGACTGACCGACTGACTGACTGACAGACTGACTGAATAAGGATGACTGACAGACTGACTGAATAAGGCTGACTGACCGAGACTGACTGACTGACTGACTGAGACTGGACTGGACTGACTGACTGACTGACTGACTGACTGAGACTGACTGACTGCTTTAGTGACTAACTGACTGCACAGGACTGACCGACCGACTGACTGACTGACTGACTGACTGAATGACTGACTGAAAGAGACTAAATGACTGACTGCTTGACTGACTGGCTGAAGGACTAACTGACTGACTGAGTGACTGACTGACTGGACTGACTGACTGAGACTGAATGACTGAGTGCTTGACTGATTGACTGTCAGACTGACTGACTGACTTCGCAAAAGGGAAAAATTAAAAAAAAGAATTATAAAATTAGAAAAAAATATTTGCATTTAAGATTTCCTTTCCGGCCGGGACTCGAACCCAGTACCACGCGCTAGGAACCCAACGATCTAGCTATTAGGCTATCGGAGCTCTGTCGATGGAAGTCTTAAATATAATAAAAACAAAAAATGCACCTTGGTAATTATTGATTCAAACACTTTGAAATTTACAGGTCGAATAATTAAACTGACTCAGAATTTTTCTCCCTACATAAATAATCAATATTCGCAAAAGAGAAAAATTAAAAAAAAAAGAAGAAGAAATTTCAAATTAGAAACTAAAAGTATACATTGAAGATTTTCGTTCAGGCTGGGACTCGAACCCAGGGCCACTCGCTTGGAAGCCTAACACTCTAGCCATTAGTCTATGGGAGCTCTGTCGGTGGGAGTTTTAAATATAATAAAAACAAAAAATGCACCTTGGTAATTGTTTATTTAAACACTTTGAAATCTTCGTGTCGAAAAATTAAACTGACTCAGAATTTTCTTCCCTACATAAATAATCAATAATTGCAAAGGAAAGAAATTGAAAAAAAAAAAGGATTTTCAAATTAGAAAAGAAATATATACATTGAAGATATTCGCTCCGGCTGGGACTCGAACCCAGGCCACTCGCTTGGAAGACCAGCGGTCTAGCCATTAGGCTATCGGAGTTCTGTCGAGCGGAGTCTTACTGCCTGACTGATACTGCCTGACTGACAGACTGACTCACTGACTGACTGATACTGACTGACTGACTCACTGACTGACCGAGACTGACTGACTGACTGACTGACTGACTAACTGACTGACTGAGACTGACTGACTGACTGCTTGACTCTCTGACTGGCTATTTCACTGACTGACTGAATGACTAAATGACTGACTGACACTGACTGACTGACTGCTTGACTACCTGACTGACTGCTTGACTGACTAACTGACTGGACAGGACTGACCAAATGACTGACTGACAGACTGACTGAATAAGGATGACTGACAGACTGACTGAATAAGGCTGACTGACTGACTGACTGACAGACTGACTGAATAAGGCTGACCGACTGACTGACTGCCTGACTGACTGACTGACTGAATGACTGACTGACTGACTGACCGAGACTGACTGACTGACTGACTGAGACTGGACTGGACTGACTGACTGACTGACTGACTGAGACTGACTGACTGCTTTAGTGACTAACTGACTGCACAGGACTGACCGACTGACTGACTGACTGACTGCCTGACTGACTGACTGACTGAATGACTGACTGACTGAGACTAAATGACTGACTGCTTGACTGACTGGCTGAAGGACTAACTGACTGACTGAGTGACTGACTGACTGGACTGACTGACTGAGACTGAATGACTGAGTGCTTGACTGATTGACTGTCAGACTGACTGACTGACTTCGCAAAAGGGAAAAATTAAAAAAAAAGAATTATAAAATTAGAAAAAAAATATTTGCATTTAAGATTTCCTTTCCGGCTGGGATTTGAACCCAGGGCGACACTCATGGAAGCCCAACGCTCTCGCCAATATACTATCGGATCTCTGTTGATCGGTGTCTTAATTATAATAAAAACAAAAAATGCACCTTAGTAATTATTGATCTAAAATCTTTGAAATCTAAAGGTCGAATGATTAAACTGACTCAGAATTTTCTTCCGTACATAAATAATCCATATTTGCAAAAGAAAGAAATTGAAAAAAAAAAGAATCTTCAAATTAGAAGAGAAATATATACATTGAAGATATTCGCTCCGGCTGGGACTCGAACCCAGGCCACTCGCTTGGAAGACCAGCGGTCTAGCCATTAGGCTATCGGAGTTCTGTCGAGCGGAGTCTTACTGCCTGACTGATACTGCCTGACTGACAGACTGACTCACTGACTGACTGATACTGGACTTACTGACTGACTGACTGACTGACTGACTAACTGACTGACTGAGAATGACTGACTGACTGCTTGACTCTCTGACTGGCTATTTCACTGACTGACTGAATGACTAAATGACTGAATGACACTGACTGACTGACTGCTTGACTACCTGACTGACTGCTTGACTGACTAACTGGCTGGACAGGACTGACCGACTGACTGACTGACAGACTGACTGAATAAGGCTGACTGACTGACTGACTGACAGACTGACTGAATAAGGCTGACCGACTGACTGCCTGCCTGACTGACTGACTGACTGAATGACTGACTGACTGACTGACCGAGACTGACTGACTGACTGACTGAGACTGGACTGGACTGACTGACTGACTGACTGAGACTGACTGACTGCTTTAGTGACTAACTGACTGCACAGGACTGACCGACTGACTGACTGACTGACTGCCTGACTGACTGACTGACTGAATGACTGACTGACTGAGACTAAATGACTGACTGCTTGACTGACTGGCTGAAGGACTAACTGACTGACTGAGTGACTGACTGACTGGACTGACTGACTGAGACTGAATGACTGAGTGCTTGACTGATTGACTGTCAGACTGACTGACTGACTTCGCAAAAGGGAAAAATTAAAAAAAAAGAATTATAAAATTAGAAAAAAATATTTCATTTAAGATTTCCTTCCGGCTGGGATTTGAACCCAGGGCGACACTCCTGGAAGCCCAACGCTCTCGCCAATATACTATCGGATCTCTGTTGATCGGTGTCTTAATTATAATAAAAACAAAAAATGCACTTTAGTAATTATTGATCTAAAATCTTTGAAATCTAAAGGTCGAATGATTAAACTGACTCAGAATTTTCTTCCGTACATAAATAATCCATATTTGCAAAAGAAAGAAATTGAAAAAAAAAAGAATCTTCAAATTAGAAGAGAAATATATACATGGAAGATTTTCGTTCCGGCCGGGACTCGAACCCAGTACCACGCGCTTGGAACCCAACGGTCTAGCCATTAGGCTATCGGAGCTCTGGCGATGGAAGTCTTAAATATAATAAAAACAAAAAATGCACCTTGGTAATTATTGATTCAAACACTTTGAAATTTACAGGTCGAATAATTAAACTGACTCAGAATTTTTCTCCCTACATAAATAATCAATATTCGCAAAAGAGAAAAATTAAAAAAAAAGAAGAAGAAATTTCAAATTAGAAACTAAATGTATACATTGAAGATTTTCGTTCAGGCTGGGACTCGAACCCAGGGCCACTCGCTTGGAAGCCTAACACTCTAGCCATTAGTCTATGGGAGCTCTGTCGGTGGGAGTTTTAAATATAATAAAAACAAAAAATGCACCTTGGTAATTGTTTATTTAAACACTTTGAAATCTTCGTGTCGAAAAATTAAACTGACTCAGAATTTTCTTCCCTACATAAATAATCAATAATTGCAAAGGAAAGAAATTGAAAAAAAAAAGAATTTTCAAATTAGAAAAGAAATATATACATTGAAGATATTCGCTCTGGCTGGGACTCGAACCCAGGCCACTCGCTTGGAAGACCAGCGGTCTAGCAATTAGGCTATCGGAGTTCTGTCGAGCGGAGTCTTACTGCCTGACTGATACTGCCTGACTGACAGACTGACTCACTGACTGACTGATACTGACTGACTGACTCACTGACTGACCGAGACTGACTGACTGACTGACTGACTGACTAACTGACTGACTGAGACTGACTGACTGACTGCTTGACTCTCTGACTGGCTATTTCACTGACTGACTGAATGACTAAATGACTGACTGACACTGACTGACTGACTGCTTGACTACCTGACTGACTGCTTGACTGACTAACTGACTGGACAGGACTGACCAAATGACTGACTGACAGACTGACTGAATAAGGATGACTGACAGACTGACTGAATAAGGCTGACTGACTGACTGACTGACTGACAGACTGACTGAATAAGGCTGACCGACTGACTGACTGCCTGACTGACTGAATGACTGACTGACTGACTGACTGACCGAGACTGACTGACTGACTGACTGAGACTGGACTGGACTGACTGACTGACTGACTGACTGAGACTGACTGACTGCTTTAGTGACTAACTGACTGCACAGGACTGACCGACTGACTGACTGACTGACTGCCTGACTGACTGACTGACTGAATGACTGACTGAGACTAAATGACTGACTGCTTGACTGACTGGCTGAAGGACTAACTGACTGACTGAGTGACTGACTGACTGGACTGACTGACTGAGACTGAATGACTGAGTGCTTGACTGATTGACTGTCAGACTGACTGACTGACTTCGCAAAAGGGAAAAATTAAAAAAAAAGAATTATAAAATTAGAAAAAAATATTTGCATTTAAGACTTCCTTTCCGGCTGGGATTTGAACCCAGGGCGACACTCATGGAAGCCCAACGCTCTCGCCAATATACTATCGGATCTCTGTTGATCGGTGTCTTAATTATAATAAAAACAAAAAATGCACTTTAGTAATTATTGATCTAAAATCTTTGAAATCTAAAGGTCGAATGATTAAACTGACTCAGAATTTTCTTCCGTACATAAATAATCCATATTTGCAAAAGAAAGAAATTGAAAAAAAAAAGAATCTTCAAATTAGAAGAGAAATATATACATTGAAGATATTCGCTCCGGCTGGGACTCGAACCCAGGCCACTCGCTTGGAAGACCAGCGGTCTAGCCACTAGGCTATCGGAGTTCTGTCGAGCGGAGTCTTACTGCCTGACTGATACTGCCTGACTGACAGACTGACTCACTGACTGACTGATACTGGACTGACTGACTGACTGACTGACTGACTAACTGACTGACTGAGACTGACTGCTTGACTCTCTGACTGGCTATTTCACTGACTGACTGAATGACTAAATGACTGACTGACACTGACTGACTGACTGCTTGACTACCTGACTGACTGCTTGACTGACTAACTGACTGGACAGGACTGACCGACTGACTGACTGACAGACTGACTGAATAAGGATGACTGACAGACTGACTGAATAAGGCTGACTGACTGACTGACTGACAGACTGACTGAATAAGGCTGACCGACTGACTGCCTGCCTGACTACCTGACTGACTGCTTGACTGACTAACTGACTGGACAGGACTGACCGACTGACTGACTGACAGACTGACTGAATAAGGATGACTGACAGACTGACTGAATAAGGCTGACTGACCGAGACTGACTGACTGACTGACTGAGACTGGACTGGACTGACTGACTGACTGACTGACTGACTGAGACTGACTGACTGCTTTAGTGACTAACTGACTGCACAGGACTGACCGACCGACTGACTGACTGACTGACTGACTGAATGACTGACTGAAAGAGACTAAATGACTGACTGCTTGACTGACTGGCTGAAGGACTAACTGACTGACTGAGTGACTGACTGACTGGACTGACTGACTGAGACTGAATGACTGAGTGCTTGACTGATTGACTGTCAGACTGACTGACTGACTTCGCAAAAGGGAAAAATAAAAAAAAAGAATTATAAAATTAGAAAAAAATATTTGCATTTAAGATTTCCTTTCCGGCCGGGACTCGAACCCAGTACCACGCGCTAGGAACCCAACGATCTAGCTATTAGGCTATCGGAGCTCTGTCGATGGAAGTCTTAAATATAATAAAAACAAAAAATGCACCTTGGTAATTATTGATTCAAACACTTTGAAATTTACAGGTCGAATAATTAAACTGACTCAGAATTTTTCTCCCTACATAAATAATCAATATTCGCAAAAGAGAAAAATTAAAAAAAAAAAGAAGAAGAAATTTCAAATTAGAAACTAAAAGTATACATTGAAGATTTTCGTTCAGGCTGGGACTCGAACCCAGGGCCACTCGCTTGGAAGCCTAACACTCTAGCCATTAGTCTATGGGAGCTCTGTCGGTGGGAGTTTTAAATATAATAAAAACAAAAAATGCACCTTGGTAATTGTTTATTTAAACACTTTGAAATCTTCGTGTCGAAAAATTAAACTGACTCAGAATTTTCTTCCCTACATAAATAATCAATAATTGCAAAGGAAAGAAATTGAAAAAAAAAAAGAATTTTCAAATTAGAAAAGAAATATATACATTGAAGATATTCGCTCCGGCTGGGACTCGAACCCAGGCCACTCGCTTGGAAGACCAGCGGTCTAGCCATTAGGCTATCGGAGTTCTGTCGAGCGGAGTCTTACTGCCTGACTGATACTGCCTGACTGACAGACTGACTCACTGACTGACTGATACTGACTGACTGACTCACTGACTGACCGAGACTGACTGACTGACTGACTGACTGACTAACTGACTGACTGAGACTGACTGACTGACTGCTTGACTCTCTGACTGGCTATTTCACTGACTGACTGAATGACTAAATGACTGACTGACACTGACTGACTGACTGCTTGACTACCTGACTGACTGCTTGACTGACTAACTGACTGGACAGGACTGACCAAATGACTGACTGACAGACTGACTGAATAAGGATGACTGACAGACTGACTGAATAAGGCTGACTGACTGACTGACTGACAGACTGACTGAATAAGGCTGACCGACTGACTGACTGCCTGACTGACTGACTGACTGAATGACTGACTGACTGACTGACCGAGACTGACTGACTGACTGACTGAGACTGGACTGGACTGACTGACTGACTGACTGACTGAGACTGACTGACTGCTTTAGTGACTAACTGACTGCACAGGACTGACCGACTGACTGACTGACTGACTGCCTGACTGACTGACTGACTGAATGACTGACTGACTGAGACTAAATGACTGACTGCTTGACTGACTGGCTGAAGGACTAACTGACTGACTGAGTGACTGACTGACTGGACTGACTGACTGAGACTGAATGACTGAGTGCTTGACTGATTGACTGTCAGACTGACTGACTGACTTCGCAAAAGGGAAAAATTAAAAAAAAAGAATTATAAAATTAGAAAAAAAAATATTTGCATTTAAGATTTCCTTTCCGGCTGGGATTTGAACCCAGGGCGACACTCATGGAAGCCCAACGCTCTCGCCAATATACTATCGGATCTCTGTTGATCGGTGTCTTAATTATAATAAAAACAAAAAATGCACCTTAGTAATTATTGATCTAAAATCTTTGAAATCTAAAGGTCGAATGATTAAACTGACTCAGAATTTTCTTCCGTACATAAATAATCCATATTTGCAAAAGAAAGAAATTGAAAAAAAAAGAATCTTCAAATTAGAAGAGAAATATATACATTGAAGATATTCGCTCCGGCTGGGACTCGAACCCAGGCCACTCGCTTGGAAGACCAGCGGTCTAGCCATTAGGCTATCGGAGTTCTGTCGAGCGGAGTCTTACTGCCTGACTGATACTGCCTGACTGACAGACTGACTCACTGACTGACTGATACTGGACTTACTGACTGACTGACTGACTGAGACTGACTGACTGACTGCTTGACTCTCTGACTGGCTATTTCACTGACTGACTGAATGACTAAATGACTGAATGACACTGACTGACTGACTGCTTGACTACCTGACTGACTGCTTGACTGACTAACTGGCTGGACAGGACTGACCGACTGACTGACTGACAGACTGACTGAATAAGGCTGACTGACTGACTGACTGACAGACTGACTGAAGAAGGCTGACCGACTGACTGCCTGCCTGACTGACTGACTGACTGAATGACTGACTGACTGACTGACCGAGACTGACTGACTGACTGACTGAGACTGGACTGGACTGACTGACTGACTGACTGACTGAGACTGACTGACTGCTTTAGTGACTAACTGACTGCACAGGACTGACCGACTGACTGACTGACTGACTGCCTGACTGACTGACTGACTGAATGGCTGACTGACTGAGACTAAATGACTGACTGCTTGACTGACTGGCTGAAGGACTAACTGACTGACTGAGTGACTGACTGACTGGACTGACTGACTGAGACTGAATGACTGAGTGCTTGACTGATTGACTGTCAGACTGTCTGACTGACTTCGCAAAAGGGAAAAATAAAAAAAAAGAATTATAAAATTAGAAAAAAATATTTGCATTTAAGATTTCCTTTCCGGCCGGGACTCGAACCCAGTACCACGCGCTAGGAACCCAACGGTCTAGCTATTAGGCTATCGGAGCTCTGTCGATGGAAGTCCTAAATATAATAAAAACAAAAAATGCACCTTGGTAATTATTGATTCAAACACTTTGAAATTTACAGGTCGAATAATTAAACTGACTCAGAATTTTTCTCCCTACATAAATAATCAATATTCGCAAAAGAGAAAAATTAAAAAAAAAAGAAGAAGAAATTTCAAATTAGAAACTAAAAGTATACATTGAAGATTTTCGTTCAGGCTGGGACTCGAACCCAGGGCCACTCGCTTGGAAGCCTAACACTCTAGCCATTAGTCTATGGGAGCTCTGTCGGTGGGAGTTTTAACTATAATAAAAACAAAAAATGCACCTTGGTAATTGTTTATTTAAACACTTTGAAATCTTCGTGTCGAAAAATTAAACTGACTCAGAATTTTCTTCCCTACATAAATAATCAATAATTGCAAAGGAAAGAAATTGAAAAAAAAAAGAATTTTCAAATTAGAAAAGAAATATATACATTGAAGATATTCGCTCCGGCTGGGACTCGAACCCAGGCCACTCGCTTGGAAGACCAGCGGTCTAGCCATTAGGCAATCGGAGTTCTGTCGAGCGGAGTCTTACTGCCTGACTAATACTGCCTGACTGACAGACTGACTGACTGACTGACCGAGACTGACTGACTGACTGACTGAGACTGGACTGGACTGACTGACTGACTGACTGACTGAGACTGACTGACTGCTTTAGTGACTAACTGACTGCACAGGACTGACCGACTGACTGACTGACTGACTGCCTGACTGACTGACTGACTGAATGACTGACTGAGACTAAATGACTGACTGCTTGACTGACTGGCTGAAGGACTAACTGACTGACTGAGTGACTGACTGACTGGACTGACTGACTGAGACTGAATGACTGAGTGCTTGACTGATTGACTGTCAGACTGACTGACTGACTTCGCAAAAGGGAAAAATTAAAAAAAAAGAATTATAAAATTAGAAAAAAATATTTGCATTTAAGACTTCCTTTCCGGCTGGGATTTGAACCCAGGGCGACACTCATGGAAGCCCAACGCTCTCGCCAATATACTATCGGATCTCTGTTGATCGGTGTCTTAATTATAATAAAAACAAAAAATGCACTTTAGTAATTATTGATCTAAAATCTTTGAAATCTAAAGGTCGAATGATTAAACTGACTCAGAATTTTCTTCCGTACATAAATAATCCATATTTGCAAAAGAAAGAAATTGAAAAAAAAAAGAATCTTCAAATTAGAAGAGAAATATATACATTGAAGATATTCGCTCCGGCTGGGACTCGAACCCAGGCCACTCGCTTGGAAGACCAGCGGTCTAGCCACTAGGCTATCGGAGTTCTGTCGAGCGGAGTCTTACTGCCTGACTGATACTGCCTGACTGACAGACTGACTCACTGACTGACTGATACTGGACTGACTGACTGACTGACTGACTGACTAACTGACTGACTGAGACTGACTGCTTGACTCTCTGACTGGCTATTTCACTGACTGACTGAATGACTAAATGACTGACTGACACTGACTGACTGACTGCTTGACTACCTGACTGACTGCTTGACTGACTAACTGACTGGACAGGACTGACCGACTGACTGACTGACAGACTGACTGAATAAGGATGACTGACAGACTGACTGAATAAGGCTGACTGACTGACTGACTGACAGACTGACTGAATAAGGCTGACCGACTGACTGCCTGCCTGACTACCTGACTGACTGCTTGACTGACTAACTGACTGGACAGGACTGACCGACTGACTGACTGACAGACTGACTGAATAAGGATGACTGACAGACTGACTGAATAAGGCTGACTGACCGAGACTGACTGACTGACTGACTGAGACTGGACTGGACTGACTGACTGACTGACTGACTGACTGAGACTGACTGACTGCTTTAGTGACTAACTGACTGCACAGGACTGACCGACCGACTGACTGACTGACTGACTGACTGAATGACTGACTGAAAGAGACTAAATGACTGACTGCTTGACTGACTGGCTGAAGGACTAACTGACTGACTGAGTGACTGACTGACTGGACTGACTGACTGAGACTGAATGACTGAGTGCTTGACTGATTGACTGTCAGACTGACTGACTGACTTCGCAAAAGGGAAAAATAAAAAAAAAGAATTATAAAATTAGAAAAAAATATTTGCATTTAAGATTTCCTTTCCGGCCGGGACTCGAACCCAGTACCACGCGCTAGGAACCCAACGATCTAGCTATTAGGCTATCGGAGCTCTGTCGATGGAAGTCTTAAATATAATAAAAACAAAAAATGCACCTTGGTAATTATTGATTCAAACACTTTGAAATTTACAGGTCGAATAATTAAACTGACTCAGAATTTTTCTCCCTACATAAATAATCAATATTCGCAAAAGAGAAAAATTAAAAAAAAAAGAAGAAGAAATTTCAAATTAGAAACTAAAAGTATACATTGAAGATTTTCGTTCAGGCTGGGACTCGAACCCAGGGCCACTCGCTTGGAAGCCTAACACTCTAGCCATTAGTCTATGGGAGCTCTGTCGGTGGGAGTTTTAAATATAATAAAAACAAAAAATGCACCTTGGTAATTGTTTATTTAAACACTTTGAAATCTTCGTGTCGAAAAATTAAACTGACTCAGAATTTTCTTCCCTACATAAATAATCAATAATTGCAAAGGAAAGAAATTGAAAAAAAAAAAGAATTTTCAAATTAGAAAAGAAATATATACATTGAAGATATTCGCTCCGGCTGGGACTCGAACCCAGGCCACTCGCTTGGAAGACCAGCGGTCTAGCCATTAGGCTATCGGAGTTCTGTCGAGCGGAGTCTTACTGCCTGACTGATACTGCCTGACTGACAGACTGACTCACTGACTGACTGATACTGACTGACTGACTCACTGACTGACCGAGACTGACTGACTGACTGACTGACTGACTAACTGACTGACTGAGACTGACTGACTGACTGCTTGACTCTCTGACTGGCTATTTCACTGACTGACTGAATGACTAAATGACTGACTGACACTGACTGACTGACTGCTTGACTACCTGACTGACTGCTTGACTGACTAACTGACTGGACAGGACTGACCAAATGACTGACTGACAGACTGACTGAATAAGGATGACTGACAGACTGACTGAATAAGGCTGACTGACTGACTGACTGACAGACTGACTGAATAAGGCTGACCGACTGACTGACTGCCTGACTGACTGACTGACTGAATGACTGACTGACTGACTGACCGAGACTGACTGACTGACTGACTGAGACTGGACTGGACTGACTGACTGACTGACTGACTGAGACTGACTGACTGCTTTAGTGACTAACTGACTGCACAGGACTGACCGACTGACTGACTGACTGACTGCCTGACTGACTGACTGACTGAATGACTGACTGACTGAGACTAAATGACTGACTGCTTGACTGACTGGCTGAAGGACTAACTGACTGACTGAGTGACTGACTGACTGGACTGACTGACTGAGACTGAATGACTGAGTGCTTGACTGATTGACTGTCAGACTGACTGACTGACTTCGCAAAAGGGAAAAATTAAAAAAAAAGAATTATAAAATTAGAAAAAAAAATATTTGCATTTAAGATTTCCTTTCCGGCTGGGATTTGAACCCAGGGCGACACTCATGGAAGCCCAACGCTCTCGCCAATATACTATCGGATCTCTGTTGATCGGTGTCTTAATTATAATAAAAACAAAAAATGCACCTTAGTAATTATTGATCTAAAATCTTTGAAATCTAAAGGTCGAATGATTAAACTGACTCAGAATTTTCTTCCGTACATAAATAATCCATATTTGCAAAAGAAAGAAATTGAAAAAAAAAGAATCTTCAAATTAGAAGAGAAATATATACATTGAAGATATTCGCTCCGGCTGGGACTCGAACCCAGGCCACTCGCTTGGAAGACCAGCGGTCTAGCCATTAGGCTATCGGAGTTCTGTCGAGCGGAGTCTTACTGCCTGACTGATACTGCCTGACTGACAGACTGACTCACTGACTGACTGATACTGGACTTACTGACTGACTGACTGACTGACTGACTAACTGACTGACTGAGACTGACTGACTGACTGCTTGACTCTCTGACTGGCTATTTCACTGACTGACTGAATGACTAAATGACTGAATGACACTGACTGACTGACTGCTTGACTACCTGACTGACTGCTTGACTGACTAACTGGCTGGACAGGACTGACCGACTGACTGCCTGCCTGACTGACTGACTGACTGAATGACTGACTGACTGACTGACCGAGACTGACTGACTGACTGACTGAGACTGGACTGGACTGACTGACTGACTGACTGACTGAGACTGACTGACTGCTTTAGTGACTAACTGACTGCACAGGACTGACCGACTGACTGACTGACTGACTGCCTGACTGACTGACTGACTGAATGGCTGACTGACTGAGACTAAATGACTGACTGCTTGACTGACTGGCTGAAGGACTAACTGACTGACTGAGTGACTGACTGACTGGACTGACTGACTGAGACTGAATGACTGAGTGCTTGACTGATTGACTGTCAGACTGTCTGACTGACTTCGCAAAAGGGAAAAATAAAAAAAAAGAATTATAAAATTAGAAAAAAATATTTGCATTTAAGATTTCCTTTCCGGCCGGGACTCGAACCCAGTACCACGCGCTAGGAACCCAACGGTCTAGCTATTAGGCTATCGGAGCTCTGTCGATGGAAGTCCTAAATATAATAAAAACAAAAAATGCACCTTGGTAATTATTGATTCAAACACTTTGAAATTTACAGGTCGAATAATTAAACTGACTCAGAATTTTTCTCCCTACATAAATAATCAATATTCGCAAAAGAGAAAAATTAAAAAAAAAAGAAGAAGAAATTTCAAATTAGAAACTAAAAGTATACATTGAAGATTTTCGTTCAGGCTGGGACTCGAACCCAGGGCCACTCGCTTGGAAGCCTAACACTCTAGCCATTAGTCTATGGGAGCTCTGTCGGTGGGAGTTTTAACTATAATAAAAACAAAAAATGCACCTTGGTAATTGTTTATTTAAACACTTTGAAATCTTCGTGTCGAAAAATTAAACTGACTCAGAATTTTCTTCCCTACATAAATAATCAATAATTGCAAAGGAAAGAAATTGAAAAAAAAAAGAATTTTCAAATTAGAAAAGAAATATATACATTGAAGATATTCGCTCCGGCTGGGACTCGAACCCAGGCCACTCGCTTGGAAGACCAGCGGTCTAGCCATTAGGCAATCGGAGTTCTGTCGAGCGGAGTCTTACTGCCTGACTAATACTGCCTGACTGACAGACTGACTCACTGACTGACTGATACTGACTGACTGACTCACTGACTGACCGAGACTGACTGACTGACTGACTGACTGACTAACTGACTGACTGAGACTGACTGACTGACTGCTTGACTCTCTGACTGGCTATTTCACTGACTGACTGAATGACTAAATGACTGACTGACACTGACTGACTGACTGCTTGACTACCTGACTGACTGCTTGACTGACTAACTGACTGGACAGGACTGACCAAATGACTGACTGACAGACTGACTGAATAAGGATGACTGACAGACTGACTGAATAAGGCTGACTGACTGACTGACTGAGACTGACTGACTGCTTTAGTGACTAACTGACTGCACAGGACTGACCGACTGACTGACTGACTGACTGCCTGACTGACTGAGACTAAATGACTGACTGCTTGACTGACTGGCTGAAGGTCTAACTGACTGACTGAGTGACTGACTGACTGGACTGACTGACTGAGACTGAATGACTGAGTGCTTGACTGATTGACTGTCAGACTGACTGACTGACTTCGCAAAAGGGAAAAATTAAAAAAAAAGAATTATAAAATTAGAAAAAAATATTTGCATTTAAGATTTCCTTTCCGGCTGGGATTTGAACCCAGGGCGACACTCATGGAAGCCCAACGCTCTCGCCAATATACTATCGGATCTCTGTTGATCGGCGTCTTAATTATAATAAAAACAAAAAATGCACCTTAGTAATTATTGATCTAAAATCTTTGAAATCTAAAGGTCGAATGATTAAACTGACTCAGAATTTTCTTCCGTACATAAATAATCCATATTTGCAAAAGAAAGAAATTGAAAAAAAAAAGAATCTTCAAATTAGAAGAGAAATATATACATGGAAGATATTCGCTCCGGCTGGGACTCGAACCCAGGCCACTCGCTTGGAAGACCAGCGGTCTAGCCATTAGGCTATCGGAGTTCTGTCGAGCGGAGTCTTACTGCCTGACTGATACTGCCTGACTGACAGACTGACTCACTGACTGACTGATACTGACTGACTGACTCACTGACTGACCGAGACTGACTGACTAACTGCCTGACTGACTGAGACTGGACTGACTGACTGACTGACTGACTGACTGACTAACTGACTGACTGAGACTGACTGACTGACTGCTTGACTCTCTGACTGGCTATTTCACTGACTGACTGAATGACTAAATGACTGACTGACACTGACTGACTGACTGCTTGACTACCTGACTGACTGCTTGACTGACTAACTGACTGGACAGGACTGACCGACTGACTGACTGACAGACTGACTGAATAAGGATGACTGACAGACTGACTGAATAAGGCTTACTGACTGACTGACTGACAGACTGACTGAATAAGGCTGACCGACTGACTGACTGCCTGACTGACTGACTGACTGAATGACTGACTGACTGACTGACCGAGACTGACTGACTGACTGACTGAGACTGGACTGGACTGACTGACTGACTGACTGACTGAGACTGACTTACTGCTTTAGTGACTAACTGACTGCACAGGACTGACCGACTGACTGACTGACTGACTGCCTGACTGACTGACTGACTGAATGAAAGACTGACTGAGACTAAATGACTGACTGCTTGACTGACTGGCTGAAGGACTAACTGACTGACTGAGTGACTGACTGACTGAGACTGAATGACTGAGTGCTTGACTGATTGACTGTCAGACTGAATGACTGACTTCGCAAAAGGGAAAAATAAAAAAAAAGAATTATAAAATTAGAAAAAAATATTTGCTTTTAAGATTTCCTTTCCGGCTGGGATTTGAACCCAGGGCGACACTCATGGAAGCCTAACGCTCTCGCCAATATACTATCGGATCTCTGTTGATCGGTGTCTTAATTATAATAAAAACAAAAAATGCACCTTAGTAATTATTGATCTAAAATCTTTGAAATCTAAAGGTCGAATGATTAAACTGACTCAGAATTTTCTTCCGTACATAAATAATCCATATTTGCAAAAGAAACAAATTGAAAAAAAAAAGAATCTTCAAATTAGAAGAGAAATATATACATGGAAGCTTTTCGATCCGGCCGGGACTCGAACCCAGTACCACGTGCTTGGAACCCAACGGTCTAGCCATTAGGCTATCGGAGCTCTGTCGATGGAAGTCTTAAATATAATAAAAACAAAAAATGCACCTTGGTAATTATTGATTCAAACACTTTGAAATTTACAGGTCGAATAATTAAACTGACTCAGAATTTTTCTCCCTACATTAATAATCAATATTCGCAAAAGAGAAAAATTAAAAAAAAAGAAGAAGAAATTTCAAATTAGAAACTAAAAGTATACATTGAAGATTTTCGTTCAGGCTGGGACTCGAACCCAGGGCCACTCCCTTGGAAGCCTAACACTCTAGCCATTAGTCTATGGGAGCTCTGTCGGTGGGAGTTTTAATATAATAAAAACAAAAAATGCACCTTGGTAATTGTTTATTTAAACACTTTGAAATCTTCGTGTCGAAAAATTAAACTGACTCAGAATTTTCTTCCCTACATAAATAATCAATAATTGCAAAGGAAAGAAATTGAAAAAAAAAGAATTTTCAAATTAGAAAAGAAATATATACATTGAAGATATTTGCTCCGGCTGGGACTCGAACCCAGGCCACTCGCTTGGAAGACCAGCGGTCTAGCCATTAGGCTATCGGAGTTCTGTCGAGCGGAGTCTTACTGCCTGACTGATACTGCCTGACTGACAGACTGACTCACTGACTGACTGACTGACTCACTGACTGACCGAGACTGACTGACTAACTGCCTGACTGACTGAGACTGGACTGACTGACTGACTGACTAACTGACTGACTGGGACTGACTGACTGACTGCTTGACTCTCTGACTGGCTATTTCACTGACTGACTGAATGACTAAATGACTGACTGACACTGACTGACTGACTGCTTGACTACCTGACTGACTGCTTGACTGACTAACTGACTGGACAGGACTGACCGACTGATTGACTGACAGACTGACTGAATAAGGATGACTGACAGACTGACTGAATAAGGCTGACTGACTGACTGACTGACAGACTGACTGAATAAGGCTGACCGACTGACTGCCTGACTGATTGACTGACTGAATGACTGACTAACTGACTGACCGAGACTGACTGACTGACTGACTGAGACTGGACTGGACTGACTGAGACTGACTGACTGCTTTAGTGACTAACTGACTGCACAGGACTGACCGACTGACTGACTGACTGACTGCCTGACTGACTGACTGACTGAATGACTGACTGACTGAGACTAAATGACTGACTGCTTCACTGACTGGCTGAAGGACTAACTGACTGACTGAGTGACTGAATGACTGGACTGACTGACTGAGACTGAATGACTGAGTGCTTGACTGATTGACTGTCAGACTGACTGACTGACTTCGCAAAAGGGAAAAATAAAAAAAAAGAATTATAAAATTAGAAAAAAATATTTGCATTTAAGATTTCCTTTCCGGCTGGGATTTGAACCCAGGGCGACACTCATGGAAGCCAAACGCTCTCGCCAATATACTATCGGATCTCTGTTGATCGGTGTCTTAATTATAATAAAAACAAAAAATGCACCTTAGTAATTATTGATCTAAAATCTTTGAAATCTAAAGGTCGAATGATTAAACTGACTCAGAATTTTCTTCCGTACATAAATAATCCATATTTGCAAAAGAAAGAAATTGAAAAAAAAAAAATCTTCAAATTAGAAGAGAAATATATACATGGAAGATTTTCGTTCCGGCCGGGACTCGAACCCAGTACCACGCGCTTGGAACCCAACGGTCTAGCCATTAGGCTATCGGAGCTCTGTCGATGGAAGTCTTAAATATAATAAAAACAAAAAAATGCACCTTGGTAATTATTGATTCAAACACTTTGAAATGTACAGGTCGAATAATTAAACTGACTCAGAATTTTTCTCCCTACATAAATAATCAATATTCGCAAAAGAGAAAAATTAAAAAAAAAAGAAGAAGAAATTTCAAATTAGAAACTAAAAGTATACATTGAAGATTTTCGTTCAGGCTGGGACTCGAACCCAGGGCCACTCGCTTGGAAGCCTAACACTCTAGCCATTAGTCTATGGGAGCTCTGTCGGTGGGAGTTTTAAATATAATAAAAACAAAAAATGCACCTTGGTAATTGTTTATTTAAACACTTTGAAATCTTGGTGTCGAAAAATTAAACTGACTCAGAATTTTCTTCCCTACATAAATAATCAATAATTGCAAAGGAAAGAAATTGAAAAAAAAAAAGAATTTTCAAATTAGAAAAGAAATATATACATTGAAGATATTCGCTCCGGCTGGGACTCGAACCCAGGCCACTCGCTTGGAAGACCAGCGGTCTAGCCATTAGGCTATCGGAGTTCTGTCGAGCGGAGTCTTACTGCCTGACTGATACTGCCTGACTGACAGACTGACTCACTGACTGACTGATACTGACTGACTGACTCACTGACTGACCGAGACTGACTGACTAACTGCCTGACTGACTGAGACTGGACTGACTGACTGACTGACTGACTGACTGACTGACTGACTAACTGACTGACTGAGACTGACTGACTGACTGCTTGACTCTCTGACTGGCTATTTCACTGACTGACTGAATGACTAAATGACTGACTGACACTGACTGACTGACTGCTTGACTACCTGACTGACTGCTTGACTGACTAACTGACTGGACAGGACTGACCGACTGACTGACTGACAGACTGACTGAATAAGGATGACTGACTGACTGACTGCCTGACTGACTGACTGACTGAATGACTGACTGACTGACTGACCGAGACTGACTGACTGACTGACTGAGACTGGACTGGACTGACTGACTGACTGACTGACTGACTGAGACTGACTGACTGCTTTAGTGACTAACTGACTGCACAGGACTGACCGACTGACTGACTGACTGACTGCCTGACTGACTGACTGACTGAATGACTGACTAACTGAGACTAAATGACTGACTGCTTGACTGACTGGCTGAAGGACTAACTGACTGACTGAGTGACTGACTGACTGGACTGACTGACTGAGACTGAATGACTGAGTGCTTGACTGATTGACTGTCAGACTGACTGACTGACTTCGCAAAAGGGAAAAATAAAAAAAAAGAATTATAAAATTAGAAAAAAATATTTGCATTTAAGATTTCCTTTCCGGCTGGGATTTGAACCCAGGGCGACACTCATGGAAGCCCAACGCTCTCGCCAATATACTATCGGATCTCTGTTGATCGGTGTCTTAATTATAATAAAAACAAAAAATGCACCTTAGTAATTATTGATCTAAAATCTTTGAAATCTAAAGGTCGAATGATTAAACTGACTCAGAATTTTCTTCCGTACATAAATAATCCATATTTGCAAAAGAAAGAAATTGAAAAAAAAAAAGAATCTTCAAATTAGAAGAGAAATATATACATGGAAGATATTCGCTCCGGCTGGGACTCGAACCCAGGCCACTCGCTTGGAAGACCAGCGGTCTAGCCATTAGGCTATCGGAGTTCTGTCGAGCGGAGTCTTACTGCCTGACTGATACTGCCTGACTGACAGACTGACTCACTGACTGACTGATACTGACTGACTGACTCACTGACTGACCGAGACTGACTGACTAACTGCCTGACTGACTGAGACTGGACTGACTGACTGACTGACTGACTGACTGACTAACTGACTGACTGAGACTGACTGACTGACTGCTTGACTCTCTGACTGGCTATTTCACTGACTGACTGAATGACTAAATGACTGACTGACACTGACTGACTGACTGCTTGACTACCTGACTGACTGCTTGACTGACTAACTGACTGGACAGGACTGACCGACTGACTGACTGACAGACTGACTGAATAAGGATGACTGACAGACTGACTGAATAAGGCTTACTGACTGACTGACTGACAGACTGACTGAATAAGGCTGACCGACTGACTGACTGCCTGACTGACTGACTGACTGAATGACTGACTGACTGACTGACCGAGACTGACTGACTGACTGACTGAGACTGGACTGGACTGACTGACTGACTGACTGACTGAGACTGACTTACTGCTTTAGTGACTAACTGACTGCACAGGACTGACCGACTGACTGACTGACTGACTGCCTGACTGACTGACTGACTGAATGAAAGACTGACTGAGACTAAATGACTGACTGCTTGACTGACTGGCTGAAGGACTAACTGACTGACTGAGTGACTGACTGACTGGACTGACTGACTGAGACTGAATGACTGAGTGCTTGACTGATTGACTGTCAGACTGAATGACTGACTTCGCAAAAGGGAAAAATAAAAAAAAAGAATTATAAAATTAGAAAAAAATATTTGCTTTTAAGATTTCCTTTCCGGCTGGGATTTGAACCCAGGGCGACACTCATGGAAGCCTAACGCTCTCGCCAATATACTATCGGATCTCTGTTGATCGGTGTCTTAATTATAATAAAAACAAAAAATGCACCTTAGTAATTATTGATCTAAAATCTTTGAAATCTAAAGGTCGAATGATTAAACTGACTCAGAATTTTCTTCCGTACATAAATAATCCATATTTGCAAAAGAAACAAATTGAAAAAAAAAAGAATCTTCAAATTAGAAGAGAAATATATACATGGAAGCTTTTCGATCCGGCCGGGACTCGAACCCAGTACCACGTGCTTGGAACCCAACGGTCTAGCCATTAGGCTATCGGAGCTCTGTCGATGGAAGTCTTAAATATAATAAAAACAAAAAATGCACCTTGGTAATTATTGATTCAAACACTTTGAAATTTACAGGTCGAATAATTAAACTGACTCAGAATTTTTCTCCCTACATTAATAATCAATATTCGCAAAAGAGAAAAATTAAAAAAAAAGAAGAAGAAATTTCAAATTAGAAACTAAAAGTATACATTGAAGATTTTCGTTCAGGCTGGGACTCGAACCCAGGGCCACTCCCTTGGAAGCCTAACACTCTAGCCATTAGTCTATGGGAGCTCTGTCGGTGGGAGTTTTAATATAATAAAAACAAAAAATGCACCTTGGTAATTGTTTATTTAAACACTTTGAAATCTTCGTGTCGAAAAATTAAACTGACTCAGAATTTTCTTCCCTACATAAATAATCAATAATTGCAAAGGAAAGAAATTGAAAAAAAAAGAATTTTCAAATTAGAAAAGAAATATATACATTGAAGATATTTGCTCCGGCTGGGACTCGAACCCAGGCCACTCGCTTGGAAGACCAGCGGTCTAGCCATTAGGCTATCGGAGTTCTGTCGAGCGGAGTCTTACTGCCTGACTGATACTGCCTGACTGACAGACTGACTCACTGACTGACTGACTGACTCACTGACTGACCGAGACTGACTGACTAACTGCCTGACTGACTGAGACTGGACTGACTGACTGACTGACTAACTGACTGACTGGGACTGACTGACTGACTGCTTGACTCTCTGACTGGCTATTTCACTGACTGACTGAATGACTAAATGACTGACTGACACTGACTGACTGACTGCTTGACTACCTGACTGACTGCTTGACTGACTAACTGACTGGACAGGACTGACCGACTGATTGACTGACAGACTGACTGAATAAGGATGACTGACAGACTGACTGAATAAGGCTGACTGACTGACTGACTGACAGACTGACTGAATAAGGCTGACCGACTGACTGCCTGACTGATTGACTGACTGAATGACTGACTAACTGACTGACCGAGACTGACTGACTGACTGACTGAGACTGGACTGGACTGACTGAGACTGACTGACTGCTTTAGTGACTAACTGACTGCACAGGACTGACCGACTGACTGACTGACTGACTGCCTGACTGACTGACTGACTGAATGACTGACTGACTGAGACTAAATGACTGACTGCTTCACTGACTGGCTGAAGGACTAACTGACTGACTGAGTGACTGAATGACTGGACTGACTGACTGAGACTGAATGACTGAGTGCTTGACTGATTGACTGTCAGACTGACTGACTGACTTCGCAAAAGGGAAAAATAAAAAAAAAGAATTATAAAATTAGAAAAAAATATTTGCATTTAAGATTTCCTTTCCGGCTGGGATTTGAACCCAGGGCGACACTCATGGAAGCCAAACGCTCTCGCCAATATACTATCGGATCTCTGTTGATCGGTGTCTTAATTATAATAAAAACAAAAAATGCACCTTAGTAATTATTGATCTAAAATCTTTGAAATCTAAAGGTCGAATGATTAAACTGACTCAGAATTTTCTTCCGTACATAAATAATCCATATTTGCAAAAGAAAGAAATTGAAAAAAAAAAGAATCTTCAAATTAGAAGAGAAATATATACATGGAAGATTTTCGTTCCGGCCGGGACTCGAACCCAGTACCACGCGCTTGGAACCCAACGGTCTAGCCATTAGGCTATCGGAGCTCTGTCGATGGAAGTCTTAAATATAATAAAAACAAAAAAATGCACCTTGGTAATTATTGATTCAAACACTTTGAAATGTACAGGTCGAATAATTAAACTGACTCAGAATTTTTCTCCCTACATAAATAATCAATATTCGCAAAAGAGAAAAATTAAAAAAAAAAGAAGAAGAAATTTCAAATTAGAAACTAAAAGTATACATTGAAGATTTTCGTTCAGGCTGGGACTCGAACCCAGGGCCACTCGCTTGGAAGCCTAACACTCTAGCCATTAGTCTATGGGAGCTCTGTCGGTGGGAGTTTTAAATATAATAAAAACAAAAAATGCACCTTGGTAATTGTTTATTTAAACACTTTGAAATCTTGGTGTCGAAAAATTAAACTGACTCAGAATTTTCTTCCCTACATAAATAATCAATAATTGCAAAGGAAAGAAATTGAAAAAAAAAGAATTTTCAAATTAGAAAAGAAATATATACATTGAAGATATTCGCTCCGGCTGGGACTCGAACCCAGGCCACTCGCTTGGAAGACCAGCGGTCTAGCCATTAGGCTATCGGAGTTCTGTCGAGCGGAGTCTTACTGCCTGACTGATACTGCCTGACTGACAGACTGACTCACTGACTGACTGATACTGACTGACTGACTCACTGACTGACCGAGACTGACTGACTAACTGCCTGACTGACTGAGACTGGACTGACTGACTGACTGACTGACTGACTGACTGACTGACTAACTGACTGACTGAGACTGACTGACTGACTGCTTGACTCTCTGACTGGCTATTTCACTGACTGACTGAATGACTAAATGACTGACTGACACTGACTGACTGACTGCTTGACTACCTGACTGACTGCTTGACTGACTAACTGACTGGACAGGACTGACCGACTGACTGACTGACAGACTGACTGAATAAGGATGACTGACTGACTGCCTGACTGACTGACTGACTGAATGACTGACTGACTGACTGACCGAGACTGACTGACTGACTGACTGAGACTGGACTGGACTGACTGACTGACTGACTGACTGACTGAGACTGACTGACTGCTTTAGTGACTAACTGACTGCACAGGACTGACCGACTGACTGACTGACTGACTGCCTGACTGACTGACTGACTGAATGACTGACTAACTGAGACTAAATGACTGACTGCTTGACTGACTGGCTGAAGGACTAACTGACTGACTGAGTGACTGACTGACTGGACTGACTGACTGAGACTGAATGACTGAGTGCTTGACTGATTGACTGTCAGACTGACTGACTGACTTCGCAAAAGGGAAAAATAAAAAAAAAGAATTATAAAATTAGAAAAAAATATTTGCATTTAAGATTTCCTTTCCGGCTGGGATTTGAACCCAGGGCGACACTCATGGAAGCCCAACGCTCTCGCCAATATACTATCGGATCTCTGTTGATCGGTGTCTTAATTATAATAAAAACAAAAAATGCACCTTAGTAATTATTGATCTAAAATTTTTGAAATCTAAAGGTCGAATGATTAAACTGACTCAGAATTTTCTTCCGTACATAAATAATCCATATTTGCAAAAGAAAGAAATTGAAAAAAAAAGAATCTTCAAATTAGAAGAGAAATATATACTTCGAAGATTTTCGTTCCGGCCGGGACTCGAACCCAGTACCACGCGCTTGGATCCCAACGGTCTAGCCATTACGCTATCGGAGCTCTGTCGATGGAAGTCTTAAATATAAAAAAAAACAAAAAATGCACCTTGGTAATTATTGATTCAAACACTTTGAAATTTACAGGTCGAATAATTAAACTGACTCAGAATTTTTCTCCCTACATAAATAATCAATATTCGCAAAAGAGAAAAATTAAAAAAAAAGAAGAAGAAATTTCAAATTAGAAACTAAAAGCATACATTGAAGATTTTCGTTCAGGCTGGGACTCGAACCCAGGGCTACTCGCTCGGAAGCCTAACACTCTAGCCATTAGTCTATGGGAGCTCTGTCGGTGGGAGTTTTAAATATAATAAAAACAAAAAATGCACCTTGGTAATTGTTTATTTAAACACTTTGAAATCTTCGTGTCGAAAAATTAAACTGACTCAGAATTTTCTTCCCTACATAAATAATCAATAATTGCAAACGAAAGAAATTGAAAAAAAAAGAATTTTCAAATTAGAAAAGAAGTATATACATTGAAGATATTCGCTCCGGCTGGGACTCGAACCCAGGCCACTCGCTTGGAAGACCAGCGGTCTAGCCATTAGGCTATCGGAGTTCTTTCGAGCGGAGTCTTACTGCCTGACTGATACTGCCTGACTGACAGACTGACTCACTGACTGACTGATACTGACTGACTGACTCACTGACTGACCGAGACTGACTGACTAACTGCCTGACTGACTGAGACTGGACTGACTGACTGACTGACTGACTGACTGACTGAGACTGACTGACTGACTGCTTGACTCTCTGACTGGCTATTTCACTGACTGACTGAATGACTAAATGACTGACTGACACTGACTGACTGACTGCTTGACTACCTGACTGACTGCTTGACTGACTAACTGACTGGACAGGACTGACCGACTGACTGACTGACAGACTGACTGAATAAGGATGACTGACAGACTGACTGAATAAGGCTGACTGACTGACTGACTGACAGACTGACTGAATAAGACTGACCGACTGACTGACTGCCTGACTGACTGACTGACTGAATGACTGACTGACTGACTGACCGAGACTGACTGACTGACTGACTGAGACTGACTGACTGCTTTAGTGACTAACTGACTGCACAGGACTGACCGACTGACTGACTGACTGACTGCCTGACTGACTGACTGACTGAATGACTGACTGACTGAGACTAAATGACTGACTGCTTGACTGACTGGCTGAAGGACTAACTGACTGACTGAGTGACTGACTGACTGGACTGACTGACTGAGACTGAATGACTGAGTGCTTGACTGATTGACTATCAGACTGACTGACTGACTTCGCAAAAGGGAAAAATAAAAAAAAAGAATTATAAAATTAGAAAAAAATATTTGCATTTAAGATTTCCTTTCCGGCTGGAATTTGAACCCAGGGCGACACTCATGGAAGCCCAACGCTCTCGCCAATATACTATCGGATCTCTGTTGATCGGTGTCTTAATTATAATAAAAACAAAAAATGCACCTTAGTAATTATTGATCTAAAATCTTTGAAATCTAAAGGTCGAATGATTAAACTGACTCAGAATTTTCTTCCGTACATAAATAATCCATATTTGCAAAAGAAAGAAATTGAAAAAAAAAAAAGAATCTTCAAATTAGAAGAGAAATATATACATGGAAGATTTTCGTTCCGGCCGGGACTCGAACCCAGTACCACGCGCTTGGAACCCACCGGTCTAGCCATTAGGCTATCGGAGCTCTGTCGATGGAAGTCTTAGATATAATAAAAACAAAAAATGCACCTTGGTAATTATTGATTCAAACACTTTGAAATTTACAGGTCGAATAATTAAACTGACTCAGAATTTTTCTCCCTACATAAATAATCAATATTCGCAAAAGAGAAAAATTAAAAAAAAAAAGAAGAAGAAATTTCAAATTAGAAACTAAAAGTATACATTGAAGATTTTCTTTCAGGCTGGGACTCGAACCCAGGGCCACTCGCTTGGAAGCCTAACACTCTAGCCATTAGTCTATGGGAGCTCTGTCGGTGGGAGTTTTAAATATAATAAAAACAAAAAATGCACCTTGGTAATTGTTTATTTCAACACTTTGAAATCTTCGTGTCGAAAAATTAAACTGACTCAGAATTTTCTTCCCTACATAAATAATCAATAATTGCAAAGGAAAGAAATTGAAAAAAAAAGAATTTTCAAATTAGAAAAGAAATATATACATTGAAGATATTCGCTCCGGCTGGGACTCGAACCCAGGCCACTCGCTTGGAAGACCAGCGGTCTAGCCATTAGGCTATCGGAGTTCTGTCGAGCGGAGTCTTACTGCCTGACTGATACTGCCTGACTGACAGACTGACTCACTGACTGACTGATACTGACTGACTGACTCACTGACTGACCGAGACTGACTGACTAACTGCCTGACTGACTGAGACTGGACTGACTGACTGACTGACTGACTGACTAACTGACTGACTGACACTGACTGACTGACTGACTAACTGACTGACTGACACTGACTGACTGACTGCTTGACTCTCTGACTGGCTATTTCACTGACTGACTGAATGACTAAATGACTGACTGACACTGACTGACTGACTGCTTGACTACCTGACTGACTGCTTGACTGACTAACTGACTGGACAGGACTGACCGACTGACTGACTGACAGACTGACTGAATAAGGATGACTGACAGACTGACTGAATAAGGCTGACTGACTGACTGACTGACAGACTGACTGAATAAGGCTGACCGCCTGACTGACTGCCTGACTGACTGACTGACTGAATGACTGACTGACTGACTGACCGAGACTGACTGACTGACTGACTGAGACTGGACTGGACTGACTGACTGACTGACTGACTGAGACTGACTGACTGCTTTAGTGACTAACTCAAGGACTGACCGACTGACTGACTGACTGACTGCCTGACTGACTGACTGACTGAATGACTGACTGACTGAGACTAAATGACTGACTGCTTGACTGACTGGCTGAAGGACTATCTGACTGACTGAGTGACTGACTGACTGGACTGACTGACTGAGACTGAATGACTGAGTGCTTGACTGATTGACTCAGACTGACTGACTGACTTCGCAAAAGGGAAAAATAAAAAAAAAAGAATTATAAAATTAGAAAAAATATTTGCATTTAAGATTTCCTTTCCGGCTGGGATTTGAACCCAGGGCGACACTCATGGAAGCCCAACGCTCTCGCCAATATACTATCGGATCTCTGTTGATCGGTGTCTTAATTATAATAAAAACAAAAAATGCACCTTAGTAATTATTGATCTAAAATCTTTGAAATCTAAAGGTCGAATGATTAAACTGACTCAGAATTTTCTTCCGTACATAAATAATCCATATTTGCAAAAGAAAGAAATTGAAAAAAAAAAGAATCTTCAAATTAGAAGAGAAATATATACATGGAAGATTTTCGTTCCGGCCGGGACTCGAACCCAGTACCACGCGTTTGGAACCCAACGGTCTAGCCATTAGGCTATCGGAGCTCTGTCGATGGAAGTCTTAAATATAATAAAAACAAAAACTGCACCTTGGTAATTATTGATTCAAACACTTTGAAATTTACAGGTCGAATAATTAAACTGACTCAGAATTTTTCTCCCTACATAAATAATCAATATTCGCAAAAGAGAAAAATTAAAAAAAAAAGAAGAAGAAATTTCAAATTAGAAACTAAAAGTATACATTGAAGATTTTCGTTCAGGCTGGGACTCGAACCCAGGGCCACTCGCTTGGAAGCCTAACACTCTAGCCATTAGTCTATGGGAGCTCTGTCGGTGGGAGTTTTAAATATAATAAAAACAAAAAATGCACCTTGGTAATTGTTTATTTAACCTTTAGGCTACGGCAACTATACAATTATCTTTTCCCTCTCCCTGCGGCTCAAAGCTTTCTTAGTTCCTTCCCCCCCGAATAGGACAGCATAAAGGGGGCGATGTCCACTTCGACCGCTGAGCTCTCCGCAATACAGGGTTACTATAGTGGGACACTATACTTGGCTAGTCATCACTTATTCAATGGTTTGAAAATAATTTTTTTCCCTCCTTGTTCCTTATGGGGTTCTCTAGGTTTAGATTTTCTGTAAGTATATTTGGTTCAGTTTTAAAATTGAAATCACTGAAATAACGCTTCTCATCTAACCTAAGGCTAACGACAACAAAATAATAAATATCAAACTCTATTTGTGAGGTACACCACTGGATTCAATAAATGACAGATGTCCTTATCTATGCGCTAAAATGCGGAGGTAAATAGCGTTCAACTGAGACCAAAGCCATTGTAAATACAATGTAGAATACCTTAGATTTAAGGGAGGCAACTTTGCTTTTCAGCTTGGCTATTCAGAAAAATGATGACACTAATACGTGTGTCCAAGAAAGAATCCACAATAATAGCGAACAATTCCTTGCTTTGCTTTTCTGAGCAGGTGCAAGCGGAATATGCTTGAACACCGTATTCATTTACATAAAGAACGTTAGCGCTTATCTATCTTTTAGAGCATGCAAGGCACCCTTTTTTGTATATGAAGCTGGCGTTTCAAAGTCAATCACTGTCGAGTGAGATAATATGGAGAGACAGCCTACAAATCCCCTGATATCCCCATTCACTCTTTCTTCTAATTGTGGTTGAAATACCTCTAGTAATTGTTGAAGGATTAAGTTCCGCTCCCTTCACAATGCACAAGAAAATATCTGGGCAAATTTGTTTTAGATTCCAAGTCTTTCCTCTTTTCAACATTTCCTATTTATGTACTATCTTTATAATACATTTTCACTACCCAGTACGTTGTTATTTGTGAGTAAGAGAAGATAAGTAAAAAAAAAAAATACGCATGAGTAAACAGAAAACCAATTTCTTTCTTCCATTTTTTACTGGCATAAACAGTTCCAAATGTAAGAATTAATTAACAGAAAAAAAAAACAACAGACATTAGACTCTCATTGAAAACTGAGTAAGATATATCAGGTGCTCTTATAAATCTTTTCACTTAACCTCTTTTTTTTTTTTTGCGCAAGGAAGAAAGAGGAGCAACCGACTTTGACTTAAAAATTAATATTTTAAGCCCCTTAAATACAAACAGGGGGAAAACTGAATGCACAAATTTATACTTTATTAACTGCTTTATAAGGCCATAACATTTAAGAATTCCTAAGTTGAACCATAAAATTAAAAAATTCAGCGAAAAAAACCCTCGTAAACGTGCCCCGGTGTACCATACTTATTTTGTTTCATTCAGCATATCCTTAGTCCTTTTGACTTTGTACTGAAATAATATTCGCTATAGACAAAATATCAAGGAAATACATTTATATTTTCTAAAATATCAAAATTAAGTTTTTATGCTTTTCACTCAATAAGTGATCAATTAGATAGATTTTTAGGCGTAGCGAAGGGGGGGGGGGGGTAAAAACACCCCTCAGAGCCCTTGATTTTAACATTCTTGCCATCCCTAGTGCAATAACTTTTACATATGAAAAGGCTCGTTTTGAACAGAAAACCCCCTCCAGAAGATAATTCTGGCTGTGCTAGTGACTCTTTTTATATAAAAAAAAAATGAGCATTTAGTCTAACTTTCAATTTTCAAACCAAAAGATTCACGACACAGATTCTTAATTGAACCTCTCTTTCAAATTTATTGATTTTAGAATGTTTTCCATGTTTTGTTGAAACGGTATTACAAATAATTTTCAGTTAAAATGTAAATAAAGAAATAAATGAAACTTGGCAAATCGCAAATTGATAAGTTGTTTCTTATTCAGCATGATATTCATTTTCGAAAAGTTAGCAAAATAAGATATGCTTTTCAAGTGTTTAATTATTTTTATAAAACCATAACAAAAGAAATATTTTGGAGAATGATGTTTCTTGCGCTCTGCTCCCTAAATATCTACACTGCTTAAACTAAATAGGTGTTTTGTACTCAGTAAAATATGCTGTTATTAATTATAGGAAGCCTTACTATTGGGTTATTAAACAGAAAAAGGCTATCAAAAATTTTTCTTTCCTTCAAGTATTTTACTTCTGCTTGACTTTCTCCCCTCTTTTTCGAAACTTCGCCACACATTCCTTCACTGGGAACAAAACTATGCCAAACGCCTCTGATTGACAGACCCCCAAAAGGGGTGTAGTGCGTTTCATTCATTTTCTCCCTGTGTAGGCGTGTGTGAAAGGATTATCAACTACGGGAAGTAACTCGAGGGGGAAGGAAAGGACTGGTACAGACGTTGTACCACAGCCGTAGGAAGAGAGCACTTTTTGTCGGTACAGCATATGTACCGCCGTTGGCTAAAGGTTAAACACTTTGAAATCTTCGTGTCGAAAAATTAAACTGACTCAGAATTTTCTTCCCTACATAAATAATCAATAATTGCAAAGGAAAGAAATTGAAAAAAAAAGAATTTTCAAATTAGAAAAGAAATATATACATTGAAGATATTCGCTCCGGCTGGGACTCGAACCCAGGCCACTCGCTTGGAAGACCAGCGGTCTAGCCATTAGGCTATCGGAGTTCTGTCGAGCGGAGTCTTACTGCCTGACTGATACTGCTTGACTGACAGACTGACTCACTGACTGACTGATACTGACTGACTGACTCACTGACTGACCGAGACTGACTGACTAACTGCCTGACTGACTGAGACTGGACTGACTGACTGACTGACTGACTGACTAACTGACTGACTGACACTGACTGACTGACTGCTTGACTCTCTGACTGGCTATTTCACTGACTGACTGCTTGACTCTCTGACTGGCTATTTCACTGACTGACTGAATGACTAAATGACTGACTGACACTGACTGACTGACTGCTTGACTACCTGACTGACTGCTTGACTGACTAACTGACTGGACAGGACTGACCGACTGACTGACTGACAGACTGACTGAATAAGGATGACTGACAGACTGACTGAATAAGGCTGACTGACTGACTGACTGACAGACTGACTGAATAAGGCTGACCGCCTGACTGATTGCCTGACTGACTGACTGACCGAGACTGACTGACTGACTGACTGAGACTGGACTGGACTGACTGACTGACTGACTGACAGAGACTGACTGACTGACAGAGACTGACTGACTGCTTTAGTGACTAACTGACTGCACAGGACTGACCGACTGACTGACTGACTGACTGCCTGACTGACTGACTGACTGAATGACTGACTGACTGAGACTAAATGACTGACTGCTTGACTGACTGGCTGAAGGACTAACTGACTGACTGAGTGACTGACTGACTGGACTGACTGACTGAGACTGAATGACTGAGTGCTTGACTGATTGACTGTCAGACTGACTGACTGACTTCGCAAAAGGGAAAAATAATAAAAAAAGAATTATAAAATTAAAAAAATATATTTGCATTTAAGATTTCCTTTCCGGCTGGGATTTGAACCCAGGGCGACACTCATGGAAGCCCAACGCTCTCGCCAATATACTATCGGATCTCTGTTGATCGGTGTCTTAATTATAATAAAAACAAAAAATGCACCTTAGTAATTATTGATCTAAAATCTTTGAAATCTAAAGGTCGAATGATTAAACTGACTCAGAATTTTCTTCCGTACATAAATAATCCATACTTGCAAAAGAAAGAAATTGAAAAAAAAAGAATCTTCAAATTAGAAGAGAAATATATACATGGAAGATTTTCGTTCCGGCCGGGACTCGAACCCAGTACCACGCGCTTGGAACCCAACGGTCTAGCCATTAGGCTATCGGAGCTCTGTCGATGGAAGTCTTAAATATAATAAAAACAAAAAATGCACCTTGGTAATTATTGATTCAAACACTTTGAAATTTACAGGTCGAATAATTAAACTGACTCAGAATTTTTCCCCCTACATAAATAATCAATATTCGCAAAAGAGAAAAATTAAAAAAAAAAAAGAAGAAGAAATTTCAAATTAGAAACTAAAAGTATACATTGAAGATTTTCGTTCAGGCTGGGACTCGAACCCAGGGCCACTCGCTTGGAAGCCTAACACTCTAGCCATTAGTCTATGGGAGCTCTGTCGGTGGGAGTTTTAAATATAATAAAAACAAAAATGCACCTTGGTAATTGTTTATTTAAACACTTTGAAATCTTCGTGTCGAAAAATTAAACTGACTCAGAATTTTCTTCCCTACATAAATAATCAATAATTGCAAAGGAAAGAAATTGAAAAAAAAAAGAATTTTCAAATTAGAAAAGAAATATATACATTGAAGATATTCGCTCCGGCTGGGACTCGAACCCAGGCCACTCGCTTGGAAGACCAGCGGTCTAGCCATTAGGCTATCGGAGTTCTGTCGAGCGGAGTCTTACTGCCTGACTGATACTGCCTGACTGACTGAGACTGGACTGACTGACTGACTGACTGACTGACTGACTGACTGACTGACTGACTAACTGACTGACTGAGACTGACTGACTGACTGCTTGACTCTCTGACTGGCTATTTCACTGACTGACTGAATGACTAAATGACTGACTGACACTGACTGACTGACTGCTTGACTACCTGACTGACTGCTTGACTGACTAACTGACTGGACAGGACTGACCGACTGACTGACTGACAGTTTGACTGAATAAGGATGACTGACAGACTGACTGAATAAGGCTGACTGACTGACTGACTGACAGACTGACTGAATAAGGCTGACCGACTGACTGACTGCCTGACTGACTGACTGACTGAATGACTGACTGAATAAGGATGACTGACAGACTGACTGAATAAGGCTGACTGACTGACTGACTGAATAAGGCTGACTGACTGACTGACTGACAGACTGACTGAATAAGGCTGAACGACTGACTGACTGCCTGACTGACTGACTGAATGACTGACTGACTGACTGACCGAGACTGACTGACTGACTGACTGAGACTGGACTGGACTGACTGACAGACTGACTGACTGAGACTGACTGACTGCTTTAGTGACTAACTGACTGCACACGACTGACCGACTGACTGACTGACTGACTGCCTGAGACTGACTGACTGCTTTAGTGACTAACTGACTGCACACGACTGACCGACTGACTGACTGACTGACTGACTGACTGACTGACTGAATGACTGAATGACTGAGACTAAATGACTGACTGCTTGACTGACTGGCTGAAGGACTAACTGACTGACTGAGTGACTGACTGACTGGACTGACTGACTGAGACTGAATGACTGAGTGCTTGACTGATTGACTGTCAGACTGACTGACTGACTTCGCAAAAGGGAAAAATAAAAAAAAAAGAATTATAAAATTAGAAAAAAATATCTGCATTTAAGATTTCCTTTCCGGCCGGGACTCGAACCCAGTACCACGCGCTAGGAACCCAACAGTCTAGCCATTAGGCTATCGGAGCTCTGTCGATGGAAGTCTTAAATATAATAAAAACAAAAAATGCACCTTGGTAATTATTGATTCAAACACTTTGAAATTTACAGGTCGAATAATTAAACTGACTCAGAATTTTTCTCCCTACATAAATAATCAATATTCGCAAAAGAGAAAAATTAAAAAAAAAAAGAAGAAGAAATTTCAAATTAGAAACTAAAAGTATACATTGAAGATTTTCGTTCAGGCTGGGACTCGAACCCAGGGCCACTCGCTTGGAAGCCTAACACTCTAGCCATTAGTCTATGGGAGCTCTGTCGGTGGGAGTTTGAAATATAATAAAAACAAAAAATGCACCTTGGTAATTGTTTATTTAAACACTTTGAAATCTTCGTGTCGAAAAATTAAACTGACTCAGAATTTTCTTCCCTACATAAATAATCAATAATTGCAAAGGAAAGAAATTGAAAAAAAAAAGAATTTTCAAATTAGAAAAGAAATATATACATTGAAGATATTCGCTCCGGCTGGGACTCGAACCCAGGCCACTCGCTTGGAAGACCAGCGGTCTAGCCATTAGGCTATCGGAGTTCTGTCGAGCGGAGTCTTACTGCCTGACTGATACTGCCTGACTGACAGACTGACTCACTGACTGACTGATACTGACTGACTGACTGATACTGACTGACTGAATCACTGACTGACCGAGACTGACTGACTAACTGCCTGACTGACTGAGACTGGACTGACTGTCTGACTGACTGACTGACTGACTAACTGACTGACTGCTTGACTCTCTGACTGGCTATTTCACTGACTGACTGAATGACTAAATGACTGACTGACACTGACTGACTGACTGCTTGACTACCTGACTGACTGCTTGACTGACTAACTGACTGGACAGGACTGACCGACTGACTAATTGACAGACTGACTGAATAAGGCTGACTGACTGACTGACTGACAGACTGACTGAATAAGGCTGACCGACTGACTGACTGCCTGACTGACTGACTGACTGAATGACTGACTGACTGACTGACCGAGACTGACTGACTGACTGACTGAGACTGGACTGGACTGACTGACTGACTGACTGACTGAGACTGACTGACTGCTTTAGTGACTAACTGACTGCACAGGACTGACTGACTGACTGAGACTGACTGACTGCTTTAGTGACTAACTGACTGCACAGGACTGACCGACTGACTGACTGACTGACTGCCTGACTGACTGACTGACTGAATGACTGACTAACTGAGACTAAATGACTGACTGCTTGACTGACTGGCTGAGACTGAATGACTGAGTGCTTGACTGATTGACTGTCAGACTGACTGACTGACTTCGCAAAAGGGAAAAATAAAAAAAAAAGAATTATAAAATTAGAAAAAAATATTTGCATTTAAGATTTCCTTTCCGGCTGGGATTTGAACCCAGGGCGACACTCATGGAAGCCCAACGCTCTCGCCAATATACTATCGGATCTCTGTTGATCGGTGTCTTAATTATAATAAAAACAAAAAATGCACCTTAGTAATTATTGATCTAAAATTTTTGAAATCTAAAGGTCGAATGATTAAACTGACTCAGAATTTTCTTCCGTACATAAATAATCCATATTTGCAAAAGAAAGAAATTGAAAAAAAAAGAATCTTCAAATTAGAAGAGAAATATATACTTGGAAGATTTTCGTTCCGGCCGGGACTCGAACCCAGTACCACGCGCTTGGAACCAAACGGTCTAGCCATTAGGCTATCGGAGCTCTGTCGATGGAAGTCTTAAATATAAAAAAAACAAAAAATGCACCTTGGTAATTGTTTATTTAAACACTTTGAAATCTTCGTGTCGAAAAATTAAACTGACTCAGAATTTTCTTCCCTACATAAATAATCAATAATTGCAAAGGAAAGAAATTGAAAAAAAAAAAAAGAATTTTCAAATTAGAAAAGAAATATATACATTGAAGATATGCGCTCCGGCTGGGACTCGAACCCAGGCCACTCGCTTGGAAGACCAGCGGTCTAGCTATTAGGCTATCGGAGTTCTGTCGAGCGGAGTCTTACTGCCTGACTGATACTGCCTGACTGACAGACTGACTCACTGACTGACTGATACTGACTGACTAACTCACTGACTGACCGAGACTGACTGACTAACTGCCTGACTGACTGAGACTGGACTGACTGACTGACTGACTGACTGACTGACTGACTAACTGACTGACTGAGACTGACTGACTGACTGCTTGACCCTCTGACTGGCTATTTCACTGACTGACTGAATGACTAAATGACTGACTGACACTGACTGACTGACTGCTTGACTGACTAACTGACTGGACAGGACTGACCGACTGACTGACTGACAGACTGACTGAATAAGGATTACTGACAGACTGACTGAATAAGGCTGACTGACTGACTGACTGACAGACTGACTGAATAAGGCTGACCGACTGACTGACTGCCTGACTGACTGACTGACTGACTGACTGCCTGACTGACTGACTGACTGAATGACTGACTGACTGAGACTAAATGACTGACTGCTTGACTGACTGGCTGACGGACTAACTGACTGACTGAGTGACTGACTGAGTGACTGACTGACTGAGACTGAATGACTGAGTGCTTGACTGATTGACTGTCAGACTGACTGACTGACTTCGCAAAAGGGAAAAATAAAAAAAAAAGAATTATAAAATTAGAAAAAAATGTTTGCATTTCAGATTTCCTTTCCGGCTGGGATTTGAACCCAGGGCGACACTCATGGAAGCCCAACGCTCTCGCCAATATACTATCGGATCTCTGTTGATCGGTGTCTTAATTATAATAAAAACAAAAAATGCACCTTAGTAATTATTGATCTAAAATCTTTGAAATCTAAAGGTCGAATGATTAAACTGACTCAGAATTTTCTTCCGTACATAAATAATCCATATTTGCAAAAGAAAGAAATTGAAAAAAAAAAGAATCTTCAAATTAGAAGAGAAATATATACATGGAAGATTTTCGTTCCGGCCGGGACTCGAACCCAGTTCCACGCGCTTGGAACCCAACGGTCTAGCCATTAGGCTATCGGAGCTCTGTCGATGGAAGTCTTAAATATAATAAAAACAAAAAATGCACCTTGGTAATTATTGATTCAAACACTTTGAAATTTACAGGTCGAATAAATAAACTGACTCAGAATTTTTCTCCCTACATAAATAATCAATATTCGCAAAAGAGAAAAATTAAAAAAAAAAGAAGAAGAAATTTCAAATTAGAAACTAAAAGTATACATTGAAGATTTTCGTTCAGGCTGGGACTCGAACCCAGGGCCACTCGCTTGGAAGCCTAACACTCTAGCCATTAGTCTATGGGAGCTCTGTCGGTGGGAGTTTTAAATATAATAAAAACAAAAAATGCACCTTGGTAATTGTTTATTTAAACACTTTGAAATCTTCGTGTCGAAAAATTAAACTGACTCAGAATTTTCTTCCCTACATAAATAATCAATAATTGCAAAGGAAAGAAATTGAAAAAAAAAAGAATTTTCAAATTAGAAAAGAAATATATACATTGAAGATATTCGCTCCGGCTGGGACTCGAACCCAGGCCACTCGCTTGGAAGACCAGCGGTCTAGCCATTAGGCTATCGGAGTTCTGTCGAGCGGAGTCTTACTGCCTGACTGATACTGCCTGACTGACAGACTGACTCACTGACTGACTGATACTGACTGACTGACTCACTGACTGACCGAGACTGACTGACTAACTGCCTGACTGACTGAGACTGGACTGACTGACTGACTGACTGACTGACTGACTAACTGACTGACTGAGACTGACTGACTGACTGCTTGACTCTCTGACTGGCTATTTCACTGACTGACTGAAGGACTAAATGACTGACTGACACTGACTGACTGACTGCTTTACTACCTGACTGACTGCTTGACTGACTAACTGACTGGACAGGACTGACCGACTGACTGACTGACAGACTGACTGAATAAGGATGAGTGACAGACTGACTGAATAAGGCTGACTGACTGACTGACTGACAGACTGACTGAATAAGGCTGACCGACTGACTGACTGCCTGACTGACTGACTGACTGAATGACTGACTGACTGACTGACCGAGACTGACTGACTGACTGACTGAGACTGGACTGGACTGACTGACTGACTGAGACTGGACTGGACTGACTGACTGACTGACTGACTGAGACTGACTGACTGCTTTAGTGACTAACTGACTGCACAGGACTGACCGACTGACTGACTGACTGACTGCCTGACTGACTGACTGACTGAATGACTGACTGACTGAGACTAAATGACTGACTGCTTGACTGACTGGCTGAAGGACTAACTGACTGACTGAGTGACTGACTGACTGGACTGACTGACTGAGACTGAATGACTGAGTGCTTGACTGATTGACTGTCAGACTGACTGACTGACTTCGCAAAAGGGAAAAATAAAAAAAAAGAATTATAAAATTAGAAAAAAATATTTGCATTTAAGATTTCCTTTCCGGCTGGAATTTGAACCCAGGGCGACACTCATGGAAGCCCAACGCTCTCGCCAATATACTATCGGATCTCTGTTGATCGGTGTCTTAATTATAATAAAAACAAAAAATGCACCTTAGTAATTATTGATCTAAAATCTTTGAAATCTAAAGGTCGAATGATTAAACTGACTCAGAATTTTCTTCCGTACATAAATAATCCATATTTGCAAAAGAAAGAAATTGAAAAAAAAAAGAATCTTCAAATTAGAAGAGAAATATATACATGGAAGATTTTCGTTCCGGCCGGGACTCGAACCCAGTACCACGCGCTTGGAACCCAACGGTCTAGCCATTAGGCTATCGGAGCTCTGTCGATGGAAGTCTTAAATATAATAAAAACAAAAAATGCACCTTGGTAATTATTGATTCAAACACTTTGAAATTTACAGGTCGAATAATTAAACTGACTCAGAATTTTTCTCCCTACATAAATAATCAATATTCGCAAAAGAGAAAAATTAAAAAAAAAGAAGAAGAAATTTCAAATTAGAAACTAAAAGTATACATTGAAGGTTTTCGTTCAGGCTGGGACTCGAACCCAGGGCCACTCGCTTGGAAGCCTAACACTCTTGCCATTAGAGTATGGGCGCTCTGTCGGTGGGAGTTTTAAATATAATAAAAACAAAAAATGCACCTTGGTAATTGTTTATTTAAACGCTTTGAAATCTTCGTGTCGAAAAATTAAACTGACTCAGAATTTTCTTCCCTACATAAATAATCAATAATTGCAAAGGAAAGAAATTGAAAAAAAAAAGAATTTTCAAATTAGAAAAGATATATATACATTGAAGATATTCGCTCCGGCTGGGACTCGAACCCAGGCCACTCGCTTGGAAGACCAGCGGTCTAGCCATTAGGCTATCGGAGTTCTGTCGAGCGGAGTCTTACTGCCTGACTGATACTGCCTGACTGACAGACTGACTCACTGACTGACTGATACTGACTGACTGACTCACTGACTGACCGAGACTGACTGACTAACTGCCTGACTGACTGAGACTGGACTGACTGACTGACTGACTGACTGACTGACTAACTGACTGACTGAGACTGACTGACTGACTGCTTGACTCTCTGACTGGCTATTTCACTGACTGACTGAATGACTAAATGACTGACTGACACTGACTGACTGACTGCTTTACTACCTGACTGACTGCTTGACTGACTAACTGACTGGACAGGACTGACCGACTGACTGACTGACAGACTGACTGAATAAGGATGAGTGACAGACTGACTGAATAAGGCTGACTGACTGACTGACTGACAGACTGACTGAATAAGGCTGACCGACTGACTGACTGCCTGACTGACTGACTGACTGAATGACTGACTGACTGACTGACCGAGACTGACTGACTGACTGACTGAGACTGGACTGGACTGACTGACTGACTGAGACTGGACTGGACTGACTGACTGACTGACTGACTGAGACTGACTGACTGCTTTAGTGACTAACTGACTGCACAGGACTGACCGACTGACTGACTGACTGACTGCCTGACTGACTGACTGACTGAATGACTGACTGACTGAGACTAAATGACTGACTGCTTGACTGACTGGCTGAAGGACTAACTGACTGACTGAGTGACTGACTGACTGGACTGACTGACTGAGACTGAATGACTGAGTGCTTGACTGATTGACTGTCAGACTGACTGACTGACTTCGCAAAAGGGAAAAATAAAAAAAAAGAATTATAAAATTAGAAAAAAATATTTGCATTTAAGATTTCCTTTCCGGCTGGAATTTGAACCCAGGGCGACACTCATGGAAGCCCAACGCTCTCGCCAATATACTATCGGATCTCTGTTGATCGGTGTCTTAATTATAATAAAAACAAAAAATGCACCTTAGTAATTATTGATCTAAAATCTTTGAAATCTAAAGGTCGAATGATTAAACTGACTCAGAATTTTCTTCCGTACATAAATAATCCATATTTGCAAAAGAAAGAAATTGAAAAAAAAAAGAATCTTCAAATTAGAAGAGAAATATATACATGGAAGATTTTCGTTCCGGCCGGGACTCGAACCCAGTACCACGCGCTTGGAACCCAACGGTCTAGCCATTAGGCTATCGGAGCTCTGTCGATGGAAGTCTTAAATATAATAAAAACAAAAAATGCACCTTGGTAATTATTGATTCAAACACTTTGAAATTTACAGGTCGAATAATTAAACTGACTCAGAATTTTTCTCCCTACATAAATAATCAATATTCGCAAAAGAGAAAAATTAAAAAAAAAGAAGAAGAAATTTCAAATTAGAAACTAAAAGTATACATTGAAGATTTTCGTTCAGGCTGGGACTCGAACCCAGGGCCACTCGCTTGGAAGCCTAACACTCTTGCCATTAGAGTATGGGCGCTCTGTCGGTGGGAGTTTTAAATATAATAAAAACAAAAAATGCACCTTGGTAATTGTTTATTTAAACGCTTTGAAATCTTCGTGTCGAAAAATTAAACTGACTCAGAATTTTCTTCCCTACATAAATAATCAATAATTGCAAAGGAAAGAAATTGAAAAAAAAAAGAATTTTCAAATTAGAAAAGATATATATACATTGAAGATATTCGCTCCGGCTGGGACTCGAACCCAGGCCACTCGCTTGGAAGACCAGCGGTCTAGCCATTAGGCTATCGGAGTTCTGTCGAGCGGAGTCTTACTGCCTGACTGATACTGCCTGACTGACAGACTGACTCACTGACTGACTGATACTGACTGACTGACTCACTGACTGACCGAGACTGACTGACTAACTGCCTGACTGACTGAGACTGGACTGACTGACTGACTGACTGACTGACTGACTAACTGACTGACTGAGACTGACTGACTGACTGCTTGACTCTCTGACTGGCTATTTCACTGACTGACTGAATGACTAAATGACTGACTGACACTGACTGACTGACTGCTTTACTACCTGACTGACTGCTTGACTGACTAACTGACTGGACAGGACTGACCGACTGACTGACTGACAGACTGACTGAATAAGGATGAGTGACAGACTGACTGAATAAGGCTGACTGACTGACTGACTGACAGACTGACTGAATAAGGCTGACCGACTGACTGACTGCCTGACTGACTGACTGACTGAATGACTGACTGACTGACTGACCGAGACTGACTGACTGACTGACTGAGACTGGACTGGACTGACTGACTGACTGAGACTGGACTGGACTGACTGACTGACTGACTGACTGAGACTGACTGACTGCTTTAGTGACTAACTGACTGCACAGGACTGACCGACTGACTGACTGACTGACTGCCTGACTGACTGACTGACTGAATGACTGACTGACTGAGACTAAATGACTGACTGCTTGACTGACTGGCTGAAGGACTAACTGACTGACTGAGTGACTGACTGACTGGACTGACTGACTGAGACTGAATGACTGAGTGCTTGACTGATTGACTGTCAGACTGACTGACTGACTTCGCAAAAGGGAAAAATAAAAAAAAAAGAATTATAAAATTAGAAAAAAATATTTGCATTTAAGATTTCCTTTCCGGCTGGAATTTGAACCCAGGGCGACACTCATGGAAGCCCAACGCTCTCGCCAATATACTATCGGATCTCTGTTGATCGGTGTCTTAATTATAATAAAAACAAAAAATGCACCTTAGTAATTATTGATCTAAAATCTTTGAAATCTAAAGGTCGAATGATTAAACTGACTCAGAATTTTCTTCCGTACATAAATAATCCATATTTGCAAAAGAAAGAAATTGAAAAAAAAAAAGAATCTTCAAATTAGAAGAGAAATATATACATGGAAGATTTTCGTTCCGGCCGGGACTCGAACCCAGTACCACGCGCTTGGAACCCAACGGTCTAGCCATTAGGCTATCGGAGCTCTGTCGATGGAAGTCTTAAATATAATAAAAACAAAAAATGCACCTTGGTAATTATTGATTCAAACACTTTGAAATTTACAGGTCGAATAATTAAACTGACTCAGAATTTTTCTCCCTACATAAATAATCAATATTCGCAAAAGAGAAAAATTAAAAAAAAAGAAGAAGAAATTTCAAATTAGAAACTAAAAGTATACATTGAAGATTTTCGTTCAGGCTGGGACTCGAACCCAGGGCCACTCGCTTGGAAGCCTAACACTCTTGCCATTAGAGTATGGGCGCTCTGTCGGTGGGAGTTTTAAATATAATAAAAACAAAAAATGCACCTTGGTAATTGTTTATTTAAACGCTTTGAAATCTTCGTGTCGAAAAATTAAACTGACTCAGAATTTTCTTCCCTACATAAATAATCAATAATTGCAAAGGAAAGAAATTGAAAAAAAAAAAGAATTTTCAAATTAGAAAAGAAATATATACATTGAAGATATTCGCTCCGGCTGGGACTCGAAACCAGGCCACTCGCTTGGAAGACCAGCGGTCTAGCCATTAGGCTATCGGAGTTCTGTCGAGCGGAGTCTTACTGCCTGACTGATACTGCCTGACTGACAGACTGACTCACTGACTGACTGATACTGACTGACTGACCGAGACTGACTGACTAATTGCCTGACTGACTGAGACTGGACTGACTGACTGACTGACTGACTGACTGAGACTGGACTGACTGACTGACTGACTGACTGACTGACTAACTGACTGACTGAGACTGACTGACTGACTGACTGCTTGACTCTCTGACTGGCTATTTCACTGACTGACTGAATGACTAAATGACTGACTGACACTGACTGACTGACTGCTTGACTACCTGACTGACTGCTTGACTGACTAACTGACTGGACAGGACTGACCGACTGACTGACTGACAGACTGACTGAATAAGGATGACTGACAGACTGACTGAATAAGGCTGACTGACTGACTGACTGACAGACTGACTGAATAAGGCTGACCGACTGACTGACTGCCTGACTGACTGACTGACTGAATGACTGACTGACCGAGACTGACTGACTGACTGACTGAGACTGGACTGGACTGACTGACTGACTGACTGACTGAGACTGACTGACTGCTTTAGTGACTAACTGACTGCACAGGACTGACCGACTGACTGACTGACTGACTGCCTGACTGACTGACTGGCTGAATGACTGACTGACTGAGACTAAATGACTGACTGCTTGACTGACTGGCTGAAGGACTAACTGACTGACTGAGTGACTGACTGACTGGACTGACTGACTGAGACTGAATGACTGAGTGCTTGACTGATTGACTGTCAGACTGACTGACTGACTTCGCAAAAGGGAAAAATAAAAATAAAAGAATTATAAAATTAGAAAAAAATATTTGCATTTAAGATTTCCTTTCCGGCTGGGATTTGAACCCAGGGCGACACTCATGGAAGCCCAACGCTCTCGCAAATATACTATCGGATCTCTGTTGATCGGTGTCTTAATTATAATAAAAACAAAAAATGCACCTTAGTAATTATTGATCTAAAATCTTTGAAATCTAAAGGTCGAATGATTAAACTGACTCAGAATTTTCTTCCGTACATAAATAATCCATATTTGCAAAAGAAAGAAATTGAAAAAAAAAAGAATCTTCAATTTAGAAGAGAAATATATACATGGAAGATTTTCGTTCCGGCCGGGACTCGAACCCAGTACCACGCGCTTGGAACCCAACGGTCTAGCCATTAGGCTATCGGAGCTCTGTCGATGGAAGTCTTAAATATAATAAAAACAAAAAATGCACCTTGGTAATTATTGATTCAAACACTTTGAAATTTACAGGTCGAATAATTAAACTGACTCAGAATTTTTCTCCCTACATAAATAATCAATATTCGCAAAAGAGAAAAATTAAAAAAAAAAGAAGAAGAAATTTCAAATTAGAAACTAAAAGTATACATTGAAGATTTTCGTTCAGGCTGGGACTCGAACCCAGGGCCACTCGCTTGGAAGCCTAACACTCTAGCCATTAGTCTATGGGAGCTCTGTCGGTGGGAGTTTTAAATATAATAAAAACAAAAAATGCACCTTGGTAATTGTTTATTTAAACACTTTGAAATCTTCGTGTCGAAAAATTAAACTGACTCAGAATTTTCTTCCCTACATAAATAATCAATAATTGCAAAGGAAAGAAATTGAAAAAAAAAAGAATTTTCAAATTAGAAAAGAAATATATACATTGAAGATATTCGCTCCGGCTGGGACTCGAACCCAGGCCACTCGCTTGGAAGACCAGCGGTCTAGCCATTAGGCTATCGGAGTTCTGTCGAGCGGAGTCTTACTGCCTGACTGATACTGCCTGACTGACAGACTGACTCACTGACTGACTGATACTGACTGACTGACTCACTGACTGACCGAGACTGACTGACTAACTGCCTGACTGACTGAGACTGGACTGAACGACTGACTGACTGACTGACTAACTGCCTGACTGACTGAGACTGGACTGAACGACTGACTGACTGACTGACTGACTAACTGACTGACTGAGACTGACTGACTGACTCCTTGACTCTCTGACTGGCTATTTCACTGACTGACTGAATGACTAAATGACTGACTGACACTGACTGACTGACTGCTTGACTACCTGACTGACTGCTTGACTGACTAACTGACTGACTGACACTGACTGACTGACTGCTTGACTCTCTGACTGGCTATTTCACTGACTGACTGAATGACTAAATGACTGACTGACACTGACTGACTGACTGCTTGACTACCTGACTGACTGCTTGACTGACTAACTGACTGGACAGGACTGACCGACTGACTGACTGACAGTTTGACTGAATAAGGATGACTGACAGACTGACTGAATAAGGCTGACTGACTGACTGACTGACAGACTGACTGAATAAGGCTGACCGACTGACTGACTGCCTGACTGACTGACTGACTGAATGACTGACTGAATAAGGATGACTGACAGACTGACTGAATAAGGCTGACTGACTGACTGACTGAATAAGGCTGACTGACTGACTGACTGACAGACTGACTGAATAAGGCTGAACGACTGACTGACTGCCTGACTGACTGACTGAATGACTGACTGACTGACTGACCGAGACTGACTGACTGACTGACTGAGACTGGACTGGACTGACTGACAGACTGACTGACTGAGACTGACTGACTGCTTTAGTGACTAACTGACTGCACACGACTGACCGACTGACTGACTGACTGACTGCCTGACTGACTGACTGACTGAATGACTGACTGAGACTGACTGACTGCTTTAGTGACTAACTGACTGCACACGACTGACCGACTGACTGACTGACTGACTGACTGACTGACTGACTGACTGACTGAATGACTGAATGACTGAGACTAAATGACTGACTGCTTGACTGACTGGCTGAAGGACTAACTGACTGACTGAGTGACTGACTGACTGGACTGACTGACTGAGACTGAATGACTGAGTGCTTGACTGATTGACTGTCAGACTGACTGACTGACTTCGCAAAAGGGAAAAATAAAAAAAAAAGAATTATAAAATTAGAAAAAAATATCTGCATTTAAGATTTCCTTTCCGGCCGGGACTCGAACCCAGTACCACGCGCTAGGAACCCAACAGTCTAGCCATTAGGCTATCGGAGCTCTGTCGATGGAAGTCTTAAATATAATAAAAACAAAAAATGCACCTTGGTAATTATTGATTCAAACACTTTGAAATTTACAGGTCGAATAATTAAACTGACTCAGAATTTTTCTCCCTACATAAATAATCAATATTCGCAAAAGAGAAAAATTAAAAAAAAAAAGAAGAAGAAATTTCAAATTAGAAACTAAAAGTATACATTGAAGATTTTCGTTCAGGCTGGGACTCGAACCCAGGGCCACTCGCTTGGAAGCCTAACACTCTAGCCATTAGTCTATGGGAGCTCTGTCGGTGGGAGTTTGAAATATAATAAAAACAAAAAATGCACCTTGGTAATTGTTTATTTAAACACTTTGAAATCTTCGTGTCGAAAAATTAAACTGACTCAGAATTTTCTTCCCTACATAAATAATCAATAATTGCAAAGGAAAGAAATTGAAAAAAAAAGAATTTTCAAATTAGAAAAGAAATATATACATTGAAGATATTCGCTCCGGCTGGGACTCGAACCCAGGCCACTCGCTTGGAAGACCAGCGGTCTAGCCATTAGGCTATCGGAGTTCTGTCGAGCGGAGTCTTACTGCCTGACTGATACTGCCTGACTGACAGACTGACTCACTGACTGACTGATACTGACTGACTGACTGATACTGACTGACTGAATCACTGACTGACCGAGACTGACTGACTAACTGCCTGACTGACTGAGACTGGACTGACTGTCTGACTGACTGACTGACTGACTAACTGACTGACTGCTTGACTCTCTGACTGGCTATTTCACTGACTGACTGAATGACTAAATGACTGACTGACACTGACTGACTGACTGCTTGACTACCTGACTGACTGCTTGACTGACTAACTGACTGGACAGGACTGACCGACTGACTAATTGACAGACTGACTGAATAAGGCTGACTGACTGACTGACTGACAGACTGACTGAATAAGGCTGACCGACTGACTGACTGCCTGACTGACTGACTGACTGAATGACTGACTGACTGACTGACCGAGACTGACTGACTGACTGACTGAGACTGGACTGGACTGACTGACTGACTGACTGACTGACTGACTGAGACTGACTGACTGCTTTAGTGACTAACTGACTGCACAGGACTGACTGACTGACTGAGACTGACTGACTGCTTTAGTGACTAACTGACTGCACAGGACTGACCGACTGACTGACTGACTGACTGCCTGACTGACTGACTGACTGAATGACTGACTAACTGAGACTAAATGACTGACTGCTTGACTGACTGGCTGAGACTGAATGACTGAGTGCTTGACTGATTGACTGTCAGACTGACTGACTGACTTCGCAAAAGGGAAAAATAAAAAAAAAAGAATTATAAAATTAGAAAAAAATATTTGCATTTAAGATTTCCTTTCCGGCTGGGATTTGAACCCAGGGCGACACTCATGGAAGCCCAACGCTCTCGCCAATATACTATCGGATCTCTGTTGATCGGTGTCTTAATTATAATAAAAACAAAAAATGCACCTTAGTAATTATTGATCTAAAATTTTTGAAATCTAAAGGTCGAATGATTAAACTGACTCAGAATTTTCTTCCGTACATAAATAATCCATATTTGCAAAAGAAAGAAATTGAAAAAAAAAGAATCTTCAAATTAGAAGAGAAATATATACTTGGAAGATTTTCGTTCCGGCCGGGACTCGAACCCAGTACCACGCGCTTGGAACCAAACGGTCTAGCCATTAGGCTATCGGAGCTCTGTCGATGGAAGTCTTAAATATAAAAAAAACAAAAAATGCACCTTGGTAATTGTTTATTTAAACACTTTGAAATCTTCGTGTCGAAAAATTAAACTGACTCAGAATTTTCTTCCCTACATAAATAATCAATAATTGCAAAGGAAAGAAATTGAAAAAAAAAAAAAAGAATTTTCAAATTAGAAAAGAAATATATACATTGAAGATATGCGCTCCGGCTGGGACTCGAACCCAGGCCACTCGCTTGGAAGACCAGCGGTCTAGCTATTAGGCTATCGGAGTTCTGTCGAGCGGAGTCTTACTGCCTGACTGATACTGCCTGACTGACAGACTGACTCACTGACTGACTGATACTGACTGACTAACTCACTGACTGACCGAGACTGACTGACTAACTGCCTGACTGACTGAGACTGGACTGACTGACTGACTGACTGACTGACTGACTGACTAACTGACTGACTTGGACTGACTGACTGACTGCTTGACCCTCTGACTGGCTATTTCACTGACTGACTGAATGACTAAATGACTGACTGACACTGACTGACTGACTGCTTGACTGACTAACTGACTGGACAGGACTGACCGACTGACTGACTGACAGACTGACTGAATAAGGATTACTGACAGACTGACTGAATAAGGCTGACTGACTGACTGACTGACAGACTGACTGAATAAGGCTGACCGACTGACTGACTGCCTGACTGACTGACTGACTGACTGACTGCCTGACTGACTGACTGACTGAATGACTGACTGACTGAGACTAAATGACTGACTGCTTGACTGACTGGCTGACGGACTAACTGACTGACTGAGTGACTGACTGAGTGACTGACTGACTGAGACTGAATGACTGAGTGCTTGACTGATTGACTGTCAGACTGACTGACTGACTTCGCAAAAGGGAAAAATAAAAAAAAAAGAATTATAAAATTAGAAAAAAATGTTTGCATTTAAGATTTCCTTTCCGGCTGGGATTTGAACCCAGGGCGACACTCATGGAAGCCCAACGCTCTCGCCAATATACTATCGGATCTCTGTTGATCGGTGTCTTAATTATAATAAAAACAAAAAATGCACCTTAGTAATTATTGATCTAAAATCTTTGAAATCTAAAGGTCGAATGATTAAACTGACTCAGAATTTTCTTCCGTACATAAATAATCCATATTTGCAAAAGAAAGAAATTGAAAAAAAAAAGAATCTTCAAATTAGAAGAGAAATATATACATGGAAGATTTTCGTTCCGGCCGGGACTCGAACCCAGTACCACGCGCTTGGAACCCAACGGTCTAGCCATTAGGCTATCGGAGCTCTGTCGATGGAAGTCTTAAATATAATAAAAACAAAAAATGCACCTTGGTAATTATTGATTCAAACACTTTGAAATTTACAGGTCGAATAATTAAACTGACTCAGAATTTTTCTCCCTACATAAATAATCAATATTCGCAAAAGAGAAAAATTAAAAAAAAAGTAGAAGAAATTTCAAATTAGAAACTAAAAGTATACATTGAAGATTTTCGTTCAGGCTGGGACTCGAACCCAGGGCCACTCGCTTGGAAGCCTAACACTCTTGCCATTAGAGTATGGGCGCTCTGTCGGTGGGAGTTTTAAATATAATAAAAACAAAAAATGCACCTTGGTAATTGTTTATTTAAACGCTTTGAAATCTTCGTGTCGAAAAATTAAACTGACTCAGAATTTTCTTCCCTACATAAATAATCAATAATTGCAAAGGAAAGAAATTGAAAAAAAAAGAATTTTCAAATTAGAAAAGATATATATACATTGAAGATATTCGCTCCGGCTGGGACTCGAACCCAGGCCACTCGCTTGGAAGACCAGCGGTCTAGCCATTAGGCTATCGGAGTTCTGTCGAGCGGAGTCTTACTGCCTGACTGATACTGCCTGACTGACAGACTGACTCACTGACTGACTGATACTGACTGACTGACTCACTGACTGACCGAGACTGACTGACTAACTGCCTGACTGACTGAGACTGGACTGACTGACTGACTGACTGACTGACTGACTAACTGACTGACTGAGACTGACTGACTGACTGCTTGACTCTCTGACTGGCTATTTCACTGACTGACTGAATGACTAAATGACTGACTGACACTGACTGACTGACTGCTTTACTACCTGACTGACTGCTTGACTGACTAACTGACTGGACAGGACTGACCGACTGACTGACTGACAGACTGACTGAATAAGGATGAGTGACAGACTGACTGAATAAGGCTGACTGACTGACTGACTGACAGACTGACTGAATAAGGCTGACCGACTGACTGACTGCCTGACTGACTGACTGACTGAATGACTGACTGACTGACTGACCGAGACTGACTGACTGACTGACTGAGACTGGACTGGACTGACTGACTGACTGAGACTGGACTGGACTGACTGACTGACTGACTGACTGAGACTGACTGACTGCTTTAGTGACTAACTGACTGCACAGGACTGACCGACTGACTGACTGACTGACTGCCTGACTGACTGACTGACTGAATGACTGACTGACTGAGACTAAATGACTGACTGCTTGACTGACTGGCTGAAGGACTAACTGACTGACTGAGTGACTGACTGACTGGACTGACTGACTGAGACTGAATGACTGAGTGCTTGACTGATTGACTGTCAGACTGACTGACTGACTTCGCAAAAGGGAAAAATAAAAAAAAAAGAATTATAAAATTAGAAAAAAATATTTGCATTTAAGATTTCCTTTCCGGCTGGAATTTGAACCCAGGGCGACACTCATGGAAGCCCAACGCTCTCGCCAATATACTATCGGATCTCTGTTGATCGGTGTCTTAATTATAATAAAAACAAAAAATGCACCTTAGTAATTATTGATCTAAAATCTTTGAAATCTAAAGGTCGAATGATTAAACTGACTCAGAATTTTCTTCCGTACATAAATAATCCATATTTGCAAAAGAAAGAAATTGAAAAAAAAAAGAATCTTCAAATTAGAAGAGAAATATATACATGGAAGATTTTCGTTCCGGCCGGGACTCGAACCCAGTACCACGCGCTTGGAACCCAACGGTCTAGCCATTAGGCTATCGGAGCTCTGTCGATGGAAGTCTTAAATATAATAAAAACAAAAAATGCACCTTGGTAATTATTGATTCAAACACTTTGAAATTTACAGGTCGAATAATTAAACTGACTCAGAATTTTTCTCCCTACATAAATAATCAATATTCGCAAAAGAGAAAAATTAAAAAAAAAGAAGAAGAAATTTCAAATTAGAAACTAAAAGTATACATTGAAGATTTTCGTTCAGGCTGGGACTCGAACCCAGGGCCACTCGCTTGGAAGCCTAACACTCTTGCCATTAGAGTATGGGCGCTCTGTCGGTGGGAGTTTTAAATATAATAAAAACAAAAAATGCACCTTGGTAATTGTTTATTTAAACGCTTTGAAATCTTCGTGTCGAAAAATTAAACTGACTCAGAATTTTCTTCCCTACATAAATAATCAATAATTGCAAAATAAAGAAATTGAAAAAAAAAAAGAATTTTCAAATTAGAAAAGAAATATATACATTGAAGATATTCGCTCCGGCTGGGACTCGAAACCAGGCCACTCGCTTGGAAGACCAGCGGTCTAGCCATTAGGCTATCGGAGTTCTGTCGAGCGGAGTCTTACTGCCTGACTGATACTGCCTGACTGACAGACTGACTCACTGACTGACTGATACTGACTGACTGACCGAGACTGACTGACTAATTGCCTGACTGACTGAGACTGGACTGACTGACTGACTGACTGACTGACTGAGACTGGACTGACTGACTGACTGACTGACTGACTGACTAACTGACTGACTGAGACTGACTGACTGACTGACTGCTTGACTCTCTGACTGGCTATTTCACTGACTGACTGAATGACTAAATGACTGACTGACACTGACTGACTGACTGCTTGACTACCTGACTGACTGCTTGACTGACTAACTGACTGGACAGGACTGACCGACTGACTGACTGACAGACTGACTGAATAAGGATGACTGACAGACTGACTGAATAAGGCTGACTGACTGACTGACAGACTGACTGAATAAGGCTGACCGACTGACTGACTGCCTGACTGACTGACTGACTGAATGACTGACTGACCGAGACTGACTGACTGACTGACTGAGACTGGACTGGACTGACTGACTGACTGACTGACTGAGACTGACTGACTGCTTTAGTGACTAACTGACTGCACAGGACTGACCGACTGACTGACTGACTGACTGCCTGACTGACTGACTGGCTGAATGACTGACTGACTGAGACTAAATGACTGACTGCTTGACTGACTGGCTGAAGGACTAACTGACTGACTGAGTGACTGACTGACTGGACTGACTGACTGAGACTGAATGACTGAGTGCTTGACTGATTGACTGTCAGACTGACTGACTGACTTCGCAAAAGGGAAAAATAAAAATAAAAGAATTATAAAATTAGAAAAAAATATTTGCATTTAAGATTTCCTTTCCGGCTGGGATTTGAACCCAGGGCGACACTCATGGAAGCCCAACGCTCTCGCAAATATACTATCGGATCTCTGTTGATCGGTGTCTTAATTATAATAAAAACAAAAAATGCACCTTAGTAATTATTGATCTAAAATCTTTGAAATCTAAAGGTCGAATGATTAAACTGACTCAGAATTTTCTTCCGTACATAAATAATCCATATTTGCAAAAGAAAGAAATTGAAAAAAAAAAAGAATCTTCAATTTAGAAGAGAAATATATACATGGAAGATTTTCGTTCCGGCCGGGACTCGAACCCAGTACCACGCGCTTGGAACCCAACGGTCTAGCCATTAGGCTATCGGAGCTCTGTCGATGGAAGTCTTAAATATAATAAAAACAAAAAATGCACCTTGGTAATTATTGATTCAAACACTTTGAAATTTACAGGTCGAATAATTAAACTGACTCAGAAATTTTCTCCCTACATAAATAATCAATATTCGCAAAAGAGAAAAATTAAAAAAAAAAGAAGAAGAAATTTCAAATTAGAAACTAAAAGTATACATTGAAGATTTTCGTTCAGGCTGGGACTCGAACCCAGGGCCACTCGCTTGGAAGCCTAACACTCTAGCCATTAGTCTATGGGAGCTCTGTCGGTGGGAGTTTTAAATATAATAAAAACAAAAAATGCACCTTGGTAATTGTTTATTTAAACACTTTGAAATCTTCGTGTCGAAAAATTAAACTGACTCAGAATTTTCTTCCCTACATAAATAATCAATAATTGCAAAGGAAAGAAATTGAAAAAAAAAAGAATTTTCAAATTAGAAAAGAAATATATACATTGAAGATATTCGCTCCGGCTGGGACTCGAACCCAGGCCACTCGCTTGGAAGACCAGCGGTCTAGCCATTAGGCTATCGGAGTTCTGTCGAGCGGAGTCTTACTGCCTGACTGATACTGCCTGACTGACAGACTGACTCACTGACTGACTGATACTGACTGACTGACTCACTGACTGACCGAGACTGACTGACTAACTGCCTGACTGACTGAGACTGGACTGAACGACTGACTGACTGACTGACTAACTGCCTGACTGACTGAGACTGGACTGAACGACTGACTGACTGACTGACTGACTAACTGACTGACTGAGACTGACTGACTGACTCCTTGACTCTCTGACTGGCTATTTCACTGACTGACTGAATGACTAAATGACTGACTGACACTGACTGACTGACTGCTTGACTACCTGACTGACTGCTTGACTGACTAACTGACTGACTGACACTGACTGACTGACTGCTTGACTCTCTGACTGGCTATTTCACTGACTGACTGAATGACTAAATGACTGACTGACACTGACTGACTGACTGCTTGACTACCTGACTGACTGCTTGACTGACTAACTGACTGGACAGGACTGACCGACTGACTGACTGACAGACTGACTGAATAAGGATGACTGATAGACTGACTGAATAAGGCTGACTGACTGACTGACAGACAGACTGACTGAATAAGGCTGACCGACTGACTGACTGCCTGACTGACTGACTGACTGAATGACTGACTGACTGACTGACCGAGACTGACTGACTGACTAACTGAGACTGGACTGGACTGACTGAATGACTGACTGACTGACTGAGACTGACTGACTGCTTTAGTGACTAACTGACTGCACAGGACTGACCTACTGACTGACTGACTGACTGCCTGACTGACTGACTGACTGAATGACTGACTGACTGAGACTAAATGACTGACTGCTTGACTGACTGGCTGAAGGACTAACTGACTGACTGAGTGACTGACTGACTGGACTGACTGACTGAGACTGAATGACTGAGTGCTTGACTGATTGACTGTCAGACTGACTGACTGACTTCGCAAAAGGGAAAAATAAAAATAAAAGAATTATAAAATTAGAAAAAAATATTTGCATTTAAGATTTCCTTTCCGGCTGGGATTTGAACCCAGGGCGACACTCATGGAAGCCCAACGCTCTCGCCAATATACTATCGGATCTCTGTTGATCGGTGTCTTAATTATAATAAAAACAAAAAATGCACCTTAGTAATTATTGATCTAAAATCTTTGAAATCTAAAGGTCGAATGATTAAACTGACTCAGAATTTTCTTCCGTACATAAATAATCCATATTTGCAAAAGAAAGAAATTGAAAAAAAAAAAAAGAATCTTCAAATTAGAAGAGAAATATATACATGGAAGATTTTCGTTCCGGCCGGGACTCGAACCCAGTACCACGCGCTTGGAACCCAACGGTCTAGCCATTAGGCTATCGGAGCTCTGTCGATGGAAGTCTTAAATATAATAAAAACAAAAAATGCACCTTGGTAATTATTGATTCAAACACTTTGAAATTTACAGGTCGAATAATTAAACTGACTCAGAATTTTTCTCCCTACATAAATAATCAATATTCGCAAAAGAGAAAAATTAAAAAAAAAAAGAAGAAGAAATTTCAAATTAGAAACTAAAAGTATACATTGAAGATTTTCGTTCAGGCTGGGACTCGAACCCAGGGCCACTCGCTTGGAAGCCTAACACTCTAGCCATTAGTCTATGGGAGCTCTGTCGGTGGGAGTTTTAAATATAATAAAAACAAAAAATGCACCTTGGTAATTGTTTATTTAAACACTTTGAAATCTTCGTGTCGAAAAATTAAACTGACTCAGAATTTTCTTCCCTACATAAATAATCAATAATTGCAAAGGAAAGAAATTGAAAAAAAAAAGAATTTTCAAATTAGAAAAGAAATATATACATTGAAGATATTCGCTCCGGCTGGGACTCGAACCCATTCCACTCGCTTGGAAGACCAGCGGTCTAGCCATTAGGCTATCGGAGTTCTGTCGAGCGGAGTCTTACTGCCTGACTGATACTGCCTGACTGACAGACTGACTCACTGACTGACTGATACTGACTGACTGACTCACTGACTGACCGAGACTGACTGACTAACTGCCTGACTGACTGAGACTGAACTGACTGACTGACTGACTGACTGACTAACTGACTGACTGAGACTGACTGACTGACTGCTTGACTCTCTGACTGGCTATTTCACTGACTGACTGAATGACTAAATGACTGACTGACACTGACTGACTGACTGCTTGACTACCTGACTGACTGCTTGACTGACTAACTGACTGGACAGGACTGACCGACTGACTGACTGACAGACTGACTGAATAAGGATGACTGACAGACTGACTGAATAAGGCTGACTGACTGACTGACAGACAGACTGACTGAATAAGGCTGACCGACTGACTGACTGCCTGACTGACTGACTGACTGAATGACTGACTGACTGACTGACCGAGACTGACTGACTGACTGACTGAGACTGGACTGGACTGACTGACTGACTGACTGACTGAGACTGACTGACTGCTTTAGTGACTAACTGACTGCACAGGACTGAACGACTGACTGACTGACTGACTGACTGACTGCCTGACTGGACTGACTGACTGAGACTGAATGACTGAGTGCTTGACTGATTGACTGTCAGACTGACTGACTGACTTCGCAAAAGGGAAAAATAAAAAAAAAAAAGAATTATAAAATTAGAAAAAAATATTTGGATTTAAGATTTCCTTTCCGGCTGGGATTTGAACCCAGGGCTGACTGACTAACTGCCTGACTGACTGAGACTGGACTGACTGACTGACTGACTGACTGACTGACTAACTGACTGACTGACTCACTGACTGACCGAGACTGACTGACTAACTGCCTGACTGACTGAGACTGGACTGACTGACTGACTGACTGACTGACTGACTAACTGACTGACTGACTCACTGACTGACCGAGACTGACTGACTAACTGCCTGACTGACTGAGACTGGACTGACTGACTGACTGACTGACTGACTGACTGACTAACTGACTGACTGAGACTGACTGACTGACTGGACAGGACTGACCGACTGACTGACTGACAGACTGACTGAATAAGGATGACTGACAGACTGACTGAATAAGGCTGACTGACTGACTGACTGACAGACTGACTGAATAAGGCTGACCGACTGACTGACTGCCTGACTGACTGACTGACTGAATGACTGACTGACTGACTGACCGAGACTGACTGACTGACTGACTGAGACTGGACTGGACTGACTGACTGACTGACTGACTGAGACTGACTGACTGCTTTAGTGACTAACTGACTGCACAGGACTGACCGACTGACTGACTGACTGACTGCCTGACTGACTGACTGACTGAATGACTGACTGACTGAGACTAAATGACTGACTGCTTGACTGACTGGCTGAAGGACTAACTGACTGACTGAGTGACTGACTGACTGGACTGACTGACTGAGACTGAATGACTGAGTGCTTGACTGATTGACTGTCAGACTGACTGACTGACTTCGCAAAAGGGAAAAATAAAAATAAAAGAATTATAAAATTAGAAAAAAATATTTGCATTTAAGATTTCCTTTCCGGCTGGGATTTGAACCCAGGGCGACACTCATGGAAGCCCAACGCTCTCGCCAATATACTATCGGATCTCTGTTGATCGGTGTCTTAATTATAATAAAAACAAAATATGCACCTTAGTAATTATTGATCTAAAATCTTTGAAATCTAAAGGTCGAATGATTAAACTGACTCAGAATTTTCTTCCGTACATAAATAATTCAAATTTGCAAAAGAAAGAAATTGAAAAAAAAAAGAATCTTCAAATTAGAAGAGAAATATATACATGGAAAATTTTCGTTCCGGCCGGGACTCGAACCCAGTACCACGCGCTTGGAACCCAACGGTCTAGCCATTAGGCTATCGGAGCTCTGTCGGTGGAAGTCTTAAATATAATAAAAACAAAAAATGCACCTTGGTAATTATTGATTCAAACACTTTGAAATTTACAGGTCGAATAATTAAACTGACTCAGAATTTTTCTCCCTACATAAATAATCAATATTCGCAAAAGAGAAAAATTAAAAAAAAAAGAAGAAGAAATTTCAAATTAGAAACTAAAAGTACACATTGAAGATTTTCGTTGAGGCTGGGACTCGAACCCAGGGCCACTCGCTTGGAAGCCTAACACTCTAGCCATTAGTCTATGGGAGCTCTGTCGGTGGGAGTTTTAAATATAATAAAAACAAAAAATGCACCTTGGTAATTGTTTATTTAAACACTTTGAAATCTTCGTGTCGAAAAATTAAACTGACTCAGAATTTTCTTCCCTACATAAATAATCAATAATTGCAAAGGAAAGAAATAGAAAAAAAAAGGAATTTCAAATTAGAAAAGAAATATATACATTGAAGATATTCGCTCCGGCTGGGACTCGAACCCAGGCCACTCGCTTGGAAGACCAGCGGTCTAGCCATTAGGCTATCGGAGTTCTGTCGAGCGGAGTCTTACTGCCTTATTGATACTGCCTGACTGACAGACTGACTCACTGACTGACTGATACTGACTGACTGACTCACTGACTGACCGAGACTGACTGACTAACTGCTTGACTGACTGAGACTGGACTGACTGACTGACTGACTGACTGACTGACTAACTGACTGACTGAGACTGACTGACTGACTGCTTGACTCTCTGACTGGCTATTTCACTGACTGACTGAATGACTAAATGACTGACTGACACTGACTGACTGACTGCTTGACTACCTGACTGACTGCTCGACTGACCAACTGACTGGACAGGACTGACCGACTGACTGACTGACAGACTGACTGAATAAGGATGACTGACAGACTGACTGACTGACTGACAGACTGACTGAATAAGGCTGACCGACTGACTGACTGCCTGACTGACTGACTGACTGAATGACTGACTGACTGACTGACCGAGACTGACTGACTGACTGACTGAGACTGGACTGGACTGACTGACTGACTGACTGACTGAGACTGACTGACTGCTTTAGTGACTAACTGACTGCACATGACTGACCGACTGACTGACTGACTGACTGAATGACTGACTGACTGAGACTAAATGACTGACTGCTTGACTGACTGGCTGAAGGACTAACTGACTGACTGAGTGACTGACTGACTGGACTGACTGACTGAGACTGAATGACTGAGTGCTTGACTGATTGACTGTCAGACTGACTGACTGACTTCGCAAAAGGGAAAAATAAAAAAAAAAGAATTATAAAATTAGAAAAAAAATATTTGCATTTAAGATTTCCTTTCCGGCCGGGACTCGAACCCAGTACCACGCGCTAGGAACCCAACGGTCTAGCCATTAGGCTATCGGAGCTCTGTCGATGGAAGTCTTAAATATAATAAAAACAAAAAATGCACCTTGGTAATTATTGATTCAAACACTTTGAAATTTACAGGTCGAATAATTAAACTGACTCAGAATTTTTCTCCCTACATAAATAATCAATATTCGCAAAAGAGAAAAATTAAAAAAAAAAAAGAAGAAGAAATTTCAAATTAGAAACTAAAAGTATACATTGAAGATTTTCGTTCAGGCTGGGACTCGAACCCAGGGCCACTCGCTTGGAAGCCTAACACTCTAGCCATTAGTCTATGGGAGCTCTGTCGGTGGGAGTTTTAAATATAATAAAAACAAAAAATGCACCTTGGTAATTGTTTATTTAAACACTTTGAAATCTTCGTGTCGAAAAATTAAACTGACTCAGAATTTTCTTCCCTACATAAATAATCAATAATTGCAAAGGAAAGAAATTGAAAAAAAAAAGAATTTTCAAATTAGAAAAGAAATATATACATTGAAGATATTCGCTCCGGCTGGGACTCGAACCCAGGCCACTCGCTTGGAAGACCAGCGGTCTAGCCATTAGGCTATCGGAGTTCTGTCGAGCGGAGTCTTACTGCCTGACTGATACTGCCTGACTGACAGACTGACTCACTGACTGACTGATACTGACTGACTGACTCACTGACTGACCGAGACTGACTGACTAACTGCCTGACTGACTGAGACTGGACTGACTGACTGACTGACTGACTGACTGACTAACTGACTGACTGAGACTGACTGACTGACTGCTTGACTCTCTGACTGGCTATTTCACTGACTGACTGAATGACTAAATGACTGACTGACACTGACTGACTGACTGCTTGACTACCTGACTGACTGCTTGACTGACTAACTGACTGGACAGGACTGACCGACTGACTGACTGACAGACTGACTGAATAAGGATGACTGACAGACTGACTGAATTAGGCTGACTGACTGACTGACTGACAGACTGACTGAATAAAGGCTGACCGACTGACTGACTGCCTGACTGACTGACTGACTGACTGACTGAATGACTGACTGACCGAGACTGACTGACTGACTGACTGACTGACTGACTGAGACTGACTGACTGCTTTAGTGACTAACTGACTGCACAGGACTGGCCGACTGACTGACTGACTGACTGCCTGACTGACTGACTGACTGAATGACTGACTGACTGAGACTAAATGACTGACTGCTTGACTGACTGGCTGAAGGACTAACTGACTGACTGAGTGACTGACTGACTGGACTGACTGACTGAGACTGAATGACTGAGTGCTTGACTGATTGACTGTCAGACTGACTGACTGACTTCGCAAAAGGGAAAAATAAAAAAAAAGAATTATAAAATTAGAAAAAAATATTTGCATTTAAGATTTCCTTTCCCGTTGGGATTTGAACCCAGGGCGACACTCATGGAAGCCCAACGCTCTCGCCAATATACTATCGGATCTCTGTTGATCGGTGTCTTAATTATAATAAAAACAAAAAATGCACCTTAGTAATTATTGATCTAAAATCTTTGAAATCTAAAGGTCGAATGATTAAACTGACTCAGAATTTTCTTCCGTACATAAATAATCCATATTTGCAAAAGAAAGAAATTGAAAAAAAAAAAAGAATCTTCAAATTAGAAGAGAAATATATACATGGAAGATTTTCGTTCCGGCCGGGACTCGAACCCAGTACCACGCGCTTGGAACCCAACGGTCTAGCCATTAGGCTATCGGAGCTCTGTCGATGGAAGTCTTAAATATAATAAAAACAAAAAATGCACCTTGGTAATTATTGATTCAAACACTTTGAAATTTACAGGTCGAATAATTGAACTGACTCAGAATTTTTCTCGCTACATAAATAATCAATATTCGCAAAAGAGAAAAATTAAAAAAAAAAGAAGAAGAAATTTCAAATTAGAAACTAAAAGTATACATTGAAGATTTTCGTTCAGGCTGGGACTCGAACCCAGGGCCACTCGCATGGAAGCCTAACACTCTAGCCATCAGTCTATGGGAGCTCTGTCGGTGGGAGTTTTAAATATAATAAAAACAAAAAATGCACCTTGGTAATTGTTTATTTAAACACTTTGAAATCTTCGTGTCGAAAAATTAAACTGACTCAGAATTTTCTTCCCTACATAAATAATCAATAATTGCAAAGGAAAGAAATTGAAAAAAAAAAGAATTTTCAAATTAGAAAAGAAATATATACATTGAAGATATTCGCTCCGGCTGGGACTCGAACCCAGGCCACTCGCTTGGAAGACCAGCGGTCTAGCCATTAGGCTATCGGAGTTCTGTCGAGCGGAGTCTTACTGCCTGACTGATACTGCCTGACTGACAGACTGACTCACTGACTGACTGATACTGACTGACTGACTCACTGACTGACCGAGACTGACTGACTAACTGCCTGACTGACTGAGACTGGACTGACTGACTGACTGACTGACTGACTGACTAACTGACTGACTGAGACTGACTGACTGACTGCTTGACTCTCTGACTGGCTATTTCACTGACTGACTGAATGACTAAATGACTGACTGACACTGACTGACTGACTGCTTGACTACCTGACTGACTGCTTGACTGACTAACTGACTGGACAGGACTGACCGACTGACTGACTGACAGACTGACTGAATAAGGATGACTGACAGACTGACTGAATTAGGCTGACTGACTGACTGACTGACAGACTGACTGAATAAAGGCTGACCGACTGACTGACTGCCTGACTGACTGACTGACTGACTGACTGAATGACTGACTGACCGAGACTGACTGACTGACTGACTGACTGACTGACTGAGACTGACTGACTGCTTTAGTGACTAACTGACTGCACAGGACTGGCCGACTGACTGACTGACTGACTGCCTGACTGACTGACTGACTGAATGACTGACTGACTGAGACTAAATGACTGACTGCTTGACTGACTGGCTGAAGGACTAACTGACTGACTGAGTGACTGACTGACTGGACTGACTGACTGAGACTGAATGACTGAGTGCTTGACTGATTGACTGTCAGACTGACTGACTGACTTCGCAAAAGGGAAAAATAAAAAAAAAGAATTATAAAATTAGAAAAAAATATTTGCATTTAAGATTTCCTTTCCCGTTGGGATTTGAACCCAGGGCGACACTCATGGAAGCCCAACGCTCTCGCCAATATACTATCGGATCTCTGTTGATCGGTGTCTTAATTATAATAAAAACAAAAAATGCACCTTAGTAATTATTGATCTAAAATCTTTGAAATCTAAAGGTCGAATGATTAAACTGACTCAGAATTTTCTTCCGTACATAAATAATCCATATTTGCAAAAGAAAGAAATTGAAAAAAAAAAAGAATCTTCAAATTAGAAGAGAAATATATACATGGAAGATTTTCGTTCCGGCCGGGACTCGAACCCAGTACCACGCGCTTGGAACCCAACGGTCTAGCCATTAGGATATCGGAGCTCTGTCGATGGAAGTCTTAAATATAATAAAAACAAAAAATGCACCTTGGTAATTATTGATTCAAACACTTTGAAATTTACAGGTCGAATAATTAAACTGACTCAGAATTTTTCTCGCTACATAAATAATCAATATTCGCAAAAGAGAAAAATTAAAAAAAAAAGAAGAAGAAATTTCAAATTAGAAACTAAAAGTATACATTGAAGATTTTCTTTCAGGCTGGGACTCGAACCCAGGGCCACTCGCATGGAAGCCTAACACTCTAGCCATCAGTCTATGGGAGCTCTGTCGGGGGGAGTTTTAAATATAATAAAAACAAAAAATGCACCTTGGTAATTGTTTATTTAAACACTTTGAAATCTTCGTGTCGAAAAATTAAACTGACTCAGAATTTTCTTCCCTACATAAATAATCAATAATTGCAAAGGAAAGAAATTGAAAAAAAAAAAGAATTTTCAAATTAGAAAAGAAATATATACATTGAAGATATTCGCTCCAGCTGGGACTCGAACCCAGGCCACTCGCTTGGAAGACCAGCGGTCTAGCCATTAGGCTATCGGAGTTCTGTCGAGCGGAGTCTTACTGCCTGACTGATACTGCCTGACTGACAGACTGATACTGACTGACTGACTCACTGACTGACCGAGACTGACTGACTAACTGCCTGACTGACTGAGACTGGACTGACTGACTGACTGACTGACTGACTGACTAACTGACTGACTGAGACTGACTGACTGACTGCTTGACTCTCTGACTGGCTATTTCACTGACTGACTGAATGACTAAATGACTGACTGACACTGACTGACTGACTGCTTGACTACCTGACTGACTACTTGACTGACTGACACTGACTGACTGACTGCTTGACTACCTGACTGACTACTTGACTGACTAACTGACTGGACAGGACTGACCGACTGACTGACTGACAGACTGACTGAATAAGGATGACTGACAGACTGACTGAATAAGGCTGACTGACTGACTGACTGACAGACTGACTGAATAAGGCTGACCGACTGACTGACTGCCTGACTGACTGACTGACTGAATGACTGACTGACTGACTGACCGAGACTGACTGACTGACTGACTGAGACTGGACTGGACTGACTGACTGACTGACTGACTGAGACTGACTGACTGCTTTAGTGACTAACTGACTGCACAGGACTGACCGACTGACTGACTGACTGACTGCCTGACTGACTGACTGACTGAATGACTGACTGACTGAGACTAAATGACTGACTGCTTGACTGACTGGCTGAAGGACTAACTGACTGACTGAGTGACTGACTGACTGGACTGACTGACTGAGACTGAATGACTGAGTGCTTGACTGATTGACTGTCAGACTGACTGACTGACTTCGCAAAAGGGAAAAATAAAAAAAAAGAATTATAAAATTAGAAAAAAAATATTTGCATTTAAGATTTCCTTTCCGGCTGGGATTTGAACCCAGGGCGACACTCATGGAAGCCCAACGCTCTCGCCAATATACTATCGGATCGCTATTGATCGGTGTCTTAATTATAATAAAAACAAAAAATGCACCTTAGTAATTATTGATCTAAAATTTTTGAAATCTAAAGGTCGAATGATTAAACTGACTCAGAATTTTCTTCCGTACATAAATAATCCATATTTGCAAAAGAAAGAAATTGAAAAAAAAAGGAATCTTCAAATTAGAAGAGAAATATATACATCGAAGATTTTCGTTCCGGCCGGGACTCGAACCCAGTACCACGCGCTTGGAACCCAACGGTCTAGCCATTAGGCTATCGGAGCTCTGTCGATGGAAGTCTTTAATATAATAAAAACAAAAAATGCACCTTGGTAATTATTGATTCAAACACTTTGAAATTTACAGGTCGAATAATTAAACTGACTCAGAATTTTTCTCCCTACATAAATAATCAATATTCGCAAAAGAGAAAAATTAATAAAAAAGAAGAAGAAATTTCAAATTAGAAACTAAAAGTATACATTGAAATTTTCGTTCAGGCTGGGACTCGAACCCAGGGCCACTCGCTTGGAAGCCTAACACTCTAGCCATTAGTCTATGGGAGCTCTGTCGGTGGGAGTTTTAAATATAATAAAAACAAAAAATGCACCTTGGTAATTGTTTATTTAAACACTTTGAAATCTTCGTGTCGAAAAATTAAACTGACTCAGAATTTTCTTCCCTACATAAATAATCAATAATTGCAAAGGAAAGAAATTGAAAAAAAAAAGAATTTTCAAATTAGAAAAGAAATATATACATTGAAGATATTCGCTCCGGCTGGGACTCGAACCCAGGCCACTCGCTTGGAAGACCAGCGGTCTAGCCATTAGGCTATCGGAGTTCTGTCGAGCGGAGTCTTACTGCCTGACTGATACTGCCTGACTGACAGACTGATACTGACTGACTGACTCACTGACTGACCGAGACTGACTGACTAACTGCCTGACTGACTGAGACTGGACTGACTGACTGACTGACTGACTGACTGACTAACTGACTGACTGAGACTGACTGACTGACTGCTTGACTCTCTGACTGGCTATTTCACTGACTGACTGAATGACTAAATGACTGACTGACACTGACTGACTGACTGCTTGACTACCTGACTGACTACTTGACTGACTGACACTGACTGACTGACTGCTTGACTACCTGACTGACTACTTGACTGACTAACTGACTGGACAGGACTGACCGACTGACTGACTGACAGACTGACTGAATAAGGATGACTGACAGACTGACTGAATAAGGCTGACTGACTGACTGACTGACAGACTGACTGAATAAGGCTGACCGACTGACTGCCTGACTGACTGACTGACTGAATGACTGACTGACTGACTGACCGAGACTGACTGACTGACTGACTGAGACTGGACTGGACTGACTGACTGACTGACTGACTGAGACTGACTGACTGCTTTAGTGACTAACTGACTGCACAGGACTGACCGACTGACTGACTGACTGACTGCCTGACTGACTGACTGACTGAATGAATGACTGACTGAGACTAAATGACTGACTGCTTGACTGACTGGCTGAAGGACTAACTGACTGACTGAGTGACTGACTGACTGGACTGACTGACTGAGACTGAATGACTGAGTGCTTGACTGATTGACTGTCAGACTGACTGACTGACTTCGCAAAAGGGAAAAATAAAAAAAAAGAATTATAAAATTAGAAAAAAAATATTTGCATTTAAGATTTCCTTTCCGGCTGGGATTTGAACCCAGGGCGACACTCATGGAAGCCCAACGCTCTCGCCAATATACTATCGGATCGCTATTGATCGGTGTCTTAATTATAATAAAAACAAAAAATGCACCTTAGTAATTATTGATCTAAAATTTTTGAAATCTAAAGGTCGAATGATTAAACTGACTCAGAATTTTCTTCCGTACATAAATAATCCATATTTGCAAAAGAAAGAAATTGAAAAAAAAAGGAATCTTCAAATTAGAAGAGAAATATATACATGGAAGATTTTCGTTCCGGCCGGGACTCGAACCCAGTACCACGCGCTTGGAACCCAACGGTCTAGCCATTAGGCTATCGGAGCTCTGTCGATGGAAGTCTTTAATATAATAAAAACAAAAAATGCACCTTGGTAATTATTGATTCAAACACTTTGAAATTTACAGGTCGAATAATTAAACTGACTCAGAATTTTTCTCCCTACATAAATAATCAATATTCGCAAAAGAGAAAAATTAATAAAAAAGAAGAAGAAATTTCAAATTAGAAACTAAAAGTATACATTGAAGATTTTCGTTCAGGCTGGGACTCGAACCCAGGGCCACTCGCTTGGAAGCCTAACACTCTAGCCATTAGTCTATGGGAGCTCTGTCGGTGGTAGTTTTAAATATAATAAAAACAAAAAATGCACCTTGGTAATTGTTTATTTAAACACTTTGAAATCTTCGTGTCGAAAAATTAAACTGACTCAGAATTTTCTTCCCTACATAAATAATCAATAATTGCAAAGGAAAGAAATTGAAAAAAAAAAGAATTTTCAATTTAGAAAAGAAAAATATACATTGAAGATATTCGCTCCGGCTGGGACTCGAACCCAGGCCACTCGCTTGGAAGACCAGCGGTCTAGCCATTAGGCTATCGGAGTTCTGTCGAGCGGAGTCTTACTGCCTGACTGATACTGCCTGACTGACAGACTGATACTGACTGACTGACTCACTGACTGACCGAGACTGACTGACTAACTGCCTGACTGACTGAGACTGGACTGACTGACTGACTGACTGACTGACTGACTAACTGACTGACTGAGACTGACTGACTGACTGCTTGACTCTCTGACTGGCTATTTCACTGACTGACTGAATGACTAAATGACTGACTGACACTGACTGACTGACTGCTTGACTACCTGACTGACTACTTGACTGACTAACTGACTGGACAGGACTGACCGACTGACTGACTGACAGACTGACTGAATAAGGATGACTGACAGACTGACTGAATAAGGCTAACTGACTGACTGACTGACAGACTGACTGAATAAGGCTGACCGACTGACTGACTGCCTGACTGACTGACTGACTGAATGACTGACTGACTGACTGACCGAGACTGACTGACTGACTGACTGAGACTGGACTGGACTGACTGACTGAGACTGACTGACTGCTTTAGTGACTAACTGACTGCACAGGACTGACCGACTGACTGACTGACTGACTGACTGACTGACTGACTGACTGAATGACTGACTGACTGAGACTAAATGACTGACTGCTTGACTGACTGGCTGAAGGACTAACTGACTGACTGAGTGACTGACTGACTGGACTGACTGACTGACACTGAATGACTGAGTGCTTGACTGATTGACTGTCAGACTGACTGACTGACTTCGCAAAAGTGAAAAAAAAAGAATTATAAAATTAGAAAAAAATATTTGCATTTAAGATTTCCTTTCCGGCCGGGACTCGAACCCAGTACCACGCGCTAGGAACCCAACGGTCTAGCCATTAGGCTATCAGAGCTCTGTCGATGGAAGTCTTAAATATGATAAAAACAAAAAATGCACCTTGGTAATTATTGATTCAAACACTTTGAAATTTACAGGTCGAATAATTAAACTGACTCAGAATTTTTCTCCCTACATAAATAATCAATATTCGCAAAAGAGAAAAATTAAAAAAAAAAGAAGAAGAAATTTCAAATTAGAAACTAAAAGTATACATTGAAGATTTTCGTTCAGGCTGGGACTCGAACCCAGGGCCACTCGCTTGGAAGCCTAACACTCTAGCCATTAGTCTATGGGAGCTCTGTCGGTGGGAGTTTTAAATATAATAAAAACAAAAAATGCACCTTGGTAATTGTTTATTTAAACACTTTGAAATCTTCGTGTCGAAAAATTAAACTGACTCAGAATTTTCTTCCCTACATAAATAATCAATAATTGCAAAGGAAAGAAATTGAAAAAAAAAAAGAATTTTCAAATTAGAAAAGAAATATATACATTGAAGATATTCGCTCCGGCTGGGACTCGAACCCAGGCCACTCGCTTGGAAGACCAGCGGTCTAGCCATTAGGCTATCGGAGTTCTGTCGAGCGGAGTCTTACTGCCTGACTGATACTGCCTGACTGACAGACTGACTCACTGACTGACTGATACTGACTGACTGACTCACTGACTGACCGAGAATGACTGACTAACTGCCTGACTGACTGAGACTGGACTGACTGACTGACTGACTGACTAACTGACTGACTGAGACTGACTGACTGATTGCTTGACTCTCTGACTGGCTATTTCACTGACTGACTGAATGACTAAATGACTGACTGACACTGACTGACTGACTGCTTGACTACCTGACTGACTGCTTGACTGACTAACTGACTGGACAGGACTGACCGACTGACTGACTGACAGACTGACAGAATAAGGATGACTGACAGACTGACTGAATAAGGCTGACTGACTGACTGACTGACAGACTGACTGAATAAGGCTGACCGACTGACTGACTGCCTTACTGACTGACTGACTGACTGACTGACTGACCGAGACTGACTGACTGACTGACTGAGACTGGACTGGACTGACTGACTGACTGATTGACTGAGACTGACTGACTGCTTTAGTGACTAACTGACTGCACAGGACTGACCTACTGACTGACTGACTGACTGCCTGACTGACTGACTGACTGAATGACTGACTGACTGAGACTAAATGACTGACTGCTTGACTGACTGGCTGAAGGACTAACTGACTGACTGAGTGACTGACTGACTGGACTGACTGACTGAGACTGAATGACTGAGTGCTTGACTGATTGACTGTCAGACTGACTGACTGACTTCGCAAAAGGGAAAAATAAAAAAAAAAGAATTATAAAATTAGAAAAAAATATTTGCATTTAAGATTTCCTTTCCGGCCGGGACTCGAACCCAGTACCACGCGCTAGGAACCCAACGGTCTAGCCATTAGGCTATCGGAGCTCTGTCGATGGAAGTCTTAAATATAATAAAAACAAAAAATGCACCTTGGTAATTATTGATTCAAACACTTTGAAATTTACAGGTCGAATAATTAAACTGACTCAGAATTTTTCTCCCTACATAAATAATCAATATTCGCAAAAGAGAAAAATTAAAAAAAAAAAGAAGAAGAAATTTCAAATTAGAAACTAAAAGTATACATTGAAGATTTTCGTTCAGGCTGGGACTCGAACCCAGGGCCACTCGCTTGAAGGCCTAACACTCTAGCCATTAGTCTATGGGAGCTCTGTCGGTGGGAGTTTTAAATATAATAAAAACAAAAAATGCACCTTGGTAATTGTTTATTTAAACACTTTGAAATCTTTGTGTCGAAAAATTAAACTGACTCAGAATTTTCTTCCCTACATAAATAATCAATAATTGCAAAGGAAAGAAATTGAAAAAAAAAAGAATTTTCAAATTAGAAAAGAAATATATACATTGAAGATATTCGCTCCGGCTGGGACTCGAACCCAGGCCACTCGTTTGGAAGACCAGCGGTCTAGCCATTAGGCTATCGGAGTTCTGTCGAGCGGAGTCTTACTGCCTGACTGATACTGCCTGACTGACAGACTGACTCACTGACTGACTGATACTGACTGACTGATTCACTGACTGACCGAGACTGACTGACTAACTGCCTGACTGACTGAGACTGGACAGACTGACTGACTGACTGACTGACTGACTAACTGACTGACTGAGACTGACTGACTGACTGCTTGACTCTCTGACTGGCTATTTCACTGACTGACTGAATGACTAAATGACTGACTGACACTGACTGACTGACTGCTTGACTACCTGACTGACTGCTTGACTGACTAACTGACTGGACAGGACTGACCGACTGACTGACTGACAGACTGACTGAATAAGGATGACTGACAGACTGACTGAAATGGGATGACTGACAGACTGACTGAATAAGGCTGACTGACTGACTGACAGACAGACTGACTGAATAAGGCTGACCGACTGACTGACTGCCTGACTGACTGACTGACTGAATGACTGACTGACTGACTGACCGAGACTGACTAACTGACTAACTGAGACTGGACTGGACTGACTGACTGACTGACTGACTGAGACTGACTGACTGCTTTAGTGACTAACTGACTGCACAGGACTGACCTACTGACTGACTGACTGACTGCCTGACTGACTGACTGACTGAATGACTGACTGACTGAGACTAAATGACTGACTGCTTGACTGACTGGCTGAAGGACTAACTGACTGACTGAGTGACTGACTGACTGGACTGACTGACTGAGACTGAATGACTGAGTGCTTGACTGATTGACTGTCAGACTGACTGACTGACTTCGCAAAAGGGAAAAATAAAAAAAAAAGAATTATAAAATTAGAAAAAAATATTTGCATTTAAGATTTCCTTTCCGGCCGGGACTCGAACCCAGTACCACGCGCTAGGAACCCAACGGTCTAGCCATTAGGCTATCGGAGCTCTGTCGATGGAAGTCTTAAATATAATAAAAACAAAAAATGCACCTTGGTAATTATTGATTCAAACACTTTGAAATTTACAGGTCGAATAATTAAACTGACTCAGAATTTTTCTCCCTACATAAATAATCAATATTCGCAAAAGAAAAAAATTAAAAAAAAAAAGAAGAAGAAATTTCAAATTAGAAACTAAAAGTATGCATTGAAGATTTTCGTTCAGGCTGGGACTCGAACCCAGGGCACTCGCTTGGAAGCCTAACACTCTAGCCATTAGTCTATGGGAGCTCTGTCGGTGGGAGTTTTAAATATAATAAAAACAAAAAATGCACCTTGGTAATTGTTTATTTAAACACTTTGAAATCTTCGTGTCGAAAAATTAAACTGACTCAGAATTTTCTTCCCTACATAAATAATCAATAATTGCAAAGGAAAGAAATTGAAAAAAAAAAGAATTTTCAAATTAGAAAAGAAATATATACATTAAAGATATTCGCTCCGGCTGGGACTCGAACCCAGGCCACTCGCTTGGAAGACCAGCGGTCTAGCCATTAGGCTATCGGAGTTCTGTCGAGCGGAGTCTTACTGCCTGACTGATACTGCCTGACTGACAGACTGACTCACTGACTGACTGATACTGACTGACTGACTCACTGACTGACCGAGACTGACTGACTAACTGCCTGACTGACTGAGACTGGACTGACTGACTGACTGACTGACTGACTGACTAACTGACTGACTGAGACTGACTGACTGATTGCTTGACTCTCTGACTGGCTATTTCACTGACTGACTGAATGACTAAATGAATGACTGACTGACACTGACTGACTGACTGCTTGACTACCTGACTGACTGCTTGACTGACTAACTGACTGGACAGGACTGAACGACTGACTGACTGACAGACTGACAGAATAAGGATGACTGACAGACTGACTGAATAAGGCTGACTGACTGACTGACTGACAGACTGAATGAATAAGGCTGACCGACTGACTGACTGCCTGACTGACTGACTGACTGACTGACTGACTGACCGAGACTGACTGACTGACTGACTGAGACTGGACTGGACTGACTGACTGACTGACTGACTGAGACTGACTGACTGCTTTAGTGACTAACTGACTGCACAGGACTGACCTACTGACTGACTGACTGCCTGACTGACTGACTGACTGACTGAATGACTGACTGACTGAGACTAAATGACTGCCTGCTTGACTGACTGGCTGAAGGACTAACTGACTGACTGAGTGACTGACTGACTGGACTGACTGACTGAGACTGAATGACTGAGTGCTTGACTGATTGACTGTCAGACTGACTGACTGACTTCGCAAAAGGGAAAAATAAAAAAAAAAGAATTATAAAATTAGAAAAAAATATTTGCATTTAAGATTTCCTTTCCGGCCGGGACTCGAACCCAGTACCACGCGCTAGGAACCCAACGGTCTAGCCATTAGGCTATCGGAGCTCTGTCGATGGAAGTCTTAAATATAATAAAAACAAAAAATGCACCTTGGTAATTATTGATTCAAACACTTTGAAATTTACAGGTCGAATAATTAAACTGACTCAGAATTTTTCTCCCTACATAAATAATCAATATTCGCAAAAGAGAAAAATTAAAAAAAAAAGAAGAAGAAATTTCAAATTAGAAACTAAAAGTATACATTGAAGATTTTCGTTCAGGCTGGGACTCGAACCCAGGGCCACTCGCTTGGAAGCCTAACACTCTAGCCATTAGTCTATGGGAGCGCTGTCGGTGGGAGTTTTAAATATAATAAAAACAAAAAATGCACCTTGGTAATTGTTTATTTAAACACTTTGAAATCTTCGTGTCGAAAAATTAAACTGACTCAGAATTTTCTTCCCTACATAAATAATCAATAATTGCAAAGGAAAGAAATTGAAAAAAAAAAGAATTTTCAAATTAGAAAAGAAATATATACATTGAAGATATTCGCTCCGGCTGGGACTCGAACCCAGGCCACTCGCTTGGAAGACCAGCGGTCTAGCCATTAGGCTATCGGAGTTCTGTCGAGCGGAGTCTTACTGCCTGACTGATACTGCCTGACTGACAGACTGACTCACTGACTGACTGATACTGACTGACTGATTCACTGACTGACCGAGACTGACTGACTAACTGCCTGACTGACTGAGACTGGACTGACTGACTGACTGACTGACTGACTGACTAACTGACTGACTGAGACTGACTGACTGACTGCTTGACTCTCTGACTGGCTATTTCACTGACTGACTGAATGACTAAATGACTGACTGACACTGACTGACTGACTGCTTGACTACCTGACTGACTGCTTGACTGACTAACTGACTGGACAGGACTGACCGACTGACTGACTGACAGACTTACTGAATAAGGATGACTGACAGACTGACTGAATAAGGCTGACTGACTGACTGACAGACAGACTGACTGAATAAGGCTGACCGACTGACTGACTGCCTGACTGACTGACTGACTGAATGACTGACTGACTGACTGACCGAGACTGACTAACTGACTAACTGAGACTGGACTGGACTGACTGACTGACTGACTGACTGAGACTGACTGACAGCTTTAGTGACTAACTGACTGCACAGGACTGACCTACTGACTGACTGACTGACTGCCTGACTGACTGACTGACTGAATGACTGACTGACTGAGACTAAATGACTGACTGCTTGACTGACTGGCTGAAGGACTAACTGACTGACTGAGTGACTGACTGACTGGACTGACTGACTAAGACTGAATGACTGAGTGCTTGACTGATTGACTGTCAGACTGACTGACTGACTTCGCAAAAGGGAAAAATAAAAAAAAAAGAATTATAAAATTAGAAAAAAATATTTGCATTTAAGATTTCCTTTCCGGCCGGGACTCGAACCCAGTACCACGCGCTAGGAACCCAACGGTCTAGCCATTAGGCTATCGGAGCTCTGTCGATGGAAGTCTTAAATATAATAAAAACAAAAAATGCACCTTGGTAATTATTGATTCAAACACTTTGAAATTTACAGGTCGAATAATTAAACTGACTCAGAATTTTTCTCCCTACATAAATAATCAATATTCGCAAAAGAGAAAAATTAAAAAAAAAAGAAGAAGAAATTTCAAATTAGAAACTAAAAGTATACATTGAAGATTTTCGTTCAGGCTGGGACTCGAACCCAGGGCCACTCGCTTGGAAGCCTAACACTCTAGCCATTAGTCTATGGGAGCTCTGTCGGTGGGAGTTTTAAATATAATAAAAACAAAAAATGCACCTTGGTAATTGTTTATTTAAACACTTTGAAATCTTCGTGTCGAAAAATTAAACTGACTCAGAATTTTCTTCCCTACATAAATAATCAATAATTGCAAAGGAAAGAAATTGAAAAAAAAAAGAATTTTCAAATTAGAAAAGAAATATATACATTGAAGATATTCGCTCCGGCTGGGACTCGAACCCAGGCCACTCGCTTGGAAGACCAGCGGTCTAGCCATTAGGCTATCGGAGTTCTGTCGAGCGGAGTCTTACTGCCTGACTGATACTGCCTGACTGACAGACTGACTCACTGACTGACTGATACTGACTGACTGACTCACTGACTGACCGAGACTGACTGACTAACTGCCTGACTGACTGAGACTGGACTGACTGACTGACTGACTGACTGACTAACTGACTGGCTGAGACTGACTGACTGATTGCTTGACTCTCTGACTGGCTATTTCACTGACTGACTGAATGACTAAATGACTAACTGACACTGACTGACTGACTGCTTGACTACCTGACTGACTGCTTGACTGACTAACTGACTGGACAGGACTGACCGACTGACTGACTGAGCCACTGACAGAATAAGGATGACTGACAGACTGACTGAATAAGGCTGACTGACTGACTGACTGACAGACTGACTGAATAAGGCTGACCGACTGACTGACTGCCTGACTGACTGACTGACTGACTGACTCACTGACTGACCGAGACTGACTGACTAACTGCCTGACTGACTGAGACTGGACTGACTGACTGACTGACTGACTGACTGACTAACTGACTGACTGAGACTGACTGACTGATTGCTTGACTCTCTGACTGGCTATTTCACTGACTGACTGAATGACTAAATGACTAACTGACACTGACTGACTGACTGCTTGACTACCTGACTGACTGCTTGACTGACTAACTGACTGGACAGGACTGACCGACTGACTGACTGACAGACTGACTGAATAAGGATGACTGACAGACTGACTGAATAAGGCTGACTGACTGACTGACAGACTGACTGAATAAGGCGGACCGACTGACTGACTGCCTGACTGACTGACTGACTGAATGACTGACTGACTGACTGACCGAGACTGACTGACTGACTGACTGAGACCGGACTGGACTGACTGACTGACTGACTGACTGAGACTGACTGACTGCTTTAGTGACTAACTGACTGCACAGGACTGACCGACTGACTGACTGACTGACTGCCTGACTGACTGACTGACTGAATGACTGACTGACTGAGACTAAATGACTGACTGCTTGACTGACTGGCTGAAGGACTAACTGACTGACTGAGTGACTGACTGACTGGACTGACTGACTGAGACTGAATGACTGAGTGCTTGACTGATTGACTGTCAGACTGACTGACTGACTTCGCAAAAGGGAAAAATAAAAAAAAAAGAATTATAAAATTAGAAAAAAATATTTGCATTTAAGATTTCCTTTCCGGCTGGGATTTGAACCCAGGGCGACACTCATGGAAGCCCAACGCCCTCGCCAATATACTATCGGATCTCTGTTGATCGGTGTCTTAATTATAATAAAAACAAAAAATGCACCTTAGTAATTATTGATCTAAAATCTTTGAAATCTAAAGGTCGAATGATTAAACTGACTCATAATTTTCTTCCGTACATAAATAATCCATATTTGCAAAAGAAAGAAATTGAAAAAAAAAAAAGAATCTTCAAATTAGAAGAGAAATATATACATGGAAGATTTTCGTTCCGGCCGGGACTCGAACCCAGTACCACGCGCTTGGAACCCAACGGTCTAGCCATTAGGCTATCGGAGCTCTGTCGGTGAAAGTCTTAAATATAATAAAAACAAAAAATGCACCTTGGTAATTATTGATTCAAACACTTTGAAATTTACAGGTCGAATAATTAAACTGACTCAGAATTTTTCTCCCTACATAAATAATCAATATTCGCAAAAGAGAAAAATTAAAAAAAAAGAAGAAGACATTTCAAATTAGAAACTAAAAGTATACATTGAAGATTTTCGTTCAGGCTGGGACTCGAACCCAGGGCCACTCGCTTGGAAGCCTAACACTCTAGCCATTAGTCTATGGGAGCTCTGTCGTCGGGAGTTTTAAATATAATAAAAACAAAAAATGCACCTTGGTAATTGTTTATTTAAACACTTTGAAATCTTCGTGTCGAAAAATTAAACTGACTCAGAATTTTCTTCCCTACATAAATAATCAATAATTGCAAAGGAAAGAAATTGAAAAAAAAAAGAATTTTCAAATTAGAAAAGAAATATATACATTGAAGATATTCGCTCCGGCTGGGACTCGAACCCAGGCCACTCGCTTGGAAGACCAGCGGTCTAGCCATTAGGTTATCGGAGTTCTGTCGAGCGGAGTCTTACTGCCTGACTGACAGACTGACTCACTGACTGACTGATACTGACTGACTGACTCACTGACTGACCGAGACTGACTGACTAACTGCCTGACTGAGTGAGACTGGACTGACTGACTGACTGACTGACTGACTGACTAACTGACTGACTGAGACTGACTGACTGACTGAGACTGACTGACTGACTGCTTGACTCTCTGACTGGCTATTTCACTGACTGACTGTATGACTAAATGACTGACTGACACTGACTGACTGACTGCTTGACTACCTGACTGACTGCTTGACTGACTAACTGACTGGAAAGGACTGACCGACTGACTGACTGACAGACTGACTGAATAAGGATGACTGACAGACTGACTGAATAAGGCTGACTGACTGAATGACTGACAGACTGACTGAATAAGGCTGACAGACTGACTGACTGCCTGACTGACTGACTGACTGAATGACTGACTGACTGACTGACCGAGACTGACTGACTGACTGACTGAGACTGACTGACTGCTTTAGTGACTAACTGACTGCACAGGACTGACCGACTGACTGACTGACTGACTGCCTGACTGACTGACTGACTGACTGCCTGACTGACTGACTGACTGAATGACTGACTGACTGAGACTAAATGACTGACTGCTTGACTGACTGGCTGAAGGACTAACTGACTGACTGAGTGACTGACTGACTGGACTGACTGACTGAGACTGAATGACTGAGTGCTTGACTGATTGACTGTCAGACTGACTGACTGACTTCGCAAAAGGGAAAAATAAAAAAAAAAAGAATTATAAAATTAGAAAACAATATTTGCATTTAAGATTTCCTTTCCGGCTGGGATTTGAACCCAGGGCGACACTCATGGAAGCCCAACGCTCTCGCCAATATACTATCGGATCTCTGTTGATCGGTGTCTTAATTATAATAAAAACAAAAAATGCACCTTAGTAATTATTGATCTAAAATCTTTGAAATCTAAAGGTCGAATGATTAAACTGACTCAGAATTTTCTTCCGTACATAAATAATCCATATTTGCAAAAGAAAGAAATTGAAAAAAAAAAGAATCTTCAAATTAGAAGAGAAATATATACATGGAAGATTTTCGTTCCGGCCGGGACTCGAACCCAGTACCACGCGCTTGGAACCCAACGGTCTAGCCATTAGGCTATCGGAGCTCTGTCGATGGAAGTCTTAAATATAATAAAAACAAAAAATGCTTCTTGGTAATTATTGATTCAAACACTTTGAAATTTACAGGTCGAATAATTAAACTGACTCAGAATTTTTCTCCCTACATAAATAATCAATATTCGCAAAAGAGAAAAATTAAAAAAAAAAGAAGAAGAAATTTCAAATTAGAAACTAAAAGTATACATTGAAGATTTTCGTTCAGGCTGGGACTCGAACCCAGGGCCACTCGCTTGGAAGCCTAACACTCTAGCCATTAGTCTATGGGAGCTCTGTCGGTGGGAGTTTTAAATATAATAAAAACAAAAAATGCACCTTGGTAATTGTTTATTTAAACACTTTGAAATCTTCGTGTCGAAAAATTAAACTGACTCAAAATTTTCTTCAGTACATAAATAATCAATAATTGCAAAGGAAAGAAATTGAAAAAAAAAAGAATTTTCAAATTAGAAAAGAAATATATACATTGAAGATATTCGCTCCGGCTGGGACTCGAACCCAGGCCACTCGCTTGGAAGACCAGCGGTCTAGCCATTAGGCTATCGGAGTTCTGTCGAGCGGAGTCTTACTGCCTGACTGATACTGCCTGACTGACAGACTGACTCACTGACTGACTGATACTGACTGACTGACTCACTGACTGACCGAGACTGACTGACTAACTGCCTGACTGAGTGAGACTGGACTGACTGACTGACTGACTGACTGACTGACTAACTGACTGACTGAGACTGACTGACTGACTGCTTGACTCTCTGACTGGCTATTTCACTGACTGACTGTATGACTAAATGACTGACTGACACTGACTGACTGACTGCTTGACTACCTGACTGACTGCTTGACTGACTAACTGACTGGACAGGACTGACCGACTGACTGACTGACTGCTTGACTACCTGACTGACTGCTTGACTGACTAACTGACTGGACAGGACTGACCGACTGACTGACTGACAGACTGACTGAATAAGAATGACTGACAGACTGACTGAATAAGGCTGACTGACTGACTGACTGACAGACTGACTGAATAAGGCTGACAGACTGACTGACTGCCTGACTGACTGCCTGACTGACTGACTGACCGAGACTGACTGACTGACTGACTGAGACTGACTGACTGCTTTAGTGACTAACTGACTGCACAGGACTGACCGACTGACTGACTGACTGACTGCCTGACTGACTGACTGACTGACTGACTGACTGCCTGACTGACTGACTGACTGAATGACTGACTGACTGAGACTAAATGACTGACTGCTTGACTGACTGGCTGAAGGACTAACTGACTGACTGAGTGACTGACTGACTGGACTGACTGACTGAGACTGAATGACTGAGTGCTTGACTGATTGACTGTCAGACTGACTGACTGACTTCTTAAAAGGGAAAAATAAAAAAAAAAGAATTATAAAATTAGAAAAAATATTTGCATTTAAGATTTCCTTTCCGGCTGGGATTTGAACCCAGGGCGACATTAATGGAAGCCCAACGCTCTCGCCAATATACTATCGGATCTCTGTTGATCGGTGTCTTAATTATAATAAAAACAAAAAATGCACCTTAGTAATTATTGATCTAAAATCTTTGAAATCTAAAGGTCGAATGATTAAACTGACTCAGAATTTTCTTCCGTACATAAATAATCCATATTTGCAAAAGAAAGAAATTGAAAAAAAAAGAATCTTCAAATTAGAAGAGAAATATATACATGGAAGATTTTCGTTCCGGCCGGGACTCGAACCCAGTACCACGCGCTTGGAACCCAACGGTCTAGCCATTAGGCTATCGGAGCTCTGTCGATGGAAGTCTTAAATATAATAAAAACAAAAAATGCACCTTGGTAATTATTGATTCAAACACTTTGAAATTTACAGGTCGAATAATTAAACTGACTCAGAATTTTTCTCCCTACATAAATAATCAATATTCGCAAAAGAGAAAAATTAAAAAAAAAAGAAGAAGAAATTTCAAATTAGAAAATAAAAGTATACATTGAAGATTTTCGTTCAGGCTGGGACTCGAACCCAGGGCCACTCGCTTGGAAGCCTAACACTCTAGCCATTAGTCTATGGGAGCTCTGTCGGTGGGAGTTTTAAATATAATAAAAACAAAAAATGCACCTTGGTAATTGTTTATTTAAACACTTTGAAATCTTCGTGTCGAAAAATTAAACTGACTCAGAATTTTCTTCCCTACATAAATAATCAATAATTGCAAAGGAAAGAAAATGAAAAAAAAGGAATTTTCAAATTAGAAAAGAAATATATACATTGAAGATATTCGCTCCGGCTGGGACTCGAACCCAGGCCACTCACTTGGAAGACCAGCGGTCTAGCCATTAGGCTATCGGAGTTCTGTCGAGCGGAGTCTTACTGCCTGACTGATACTGCCTGACTGACAGACTGACTCACTGACTGACTGATACTGACTGACTGACTCACTGACTGACCGAGACTGACTGACTAACTGCCTGACTGACTGAGACTGGACTGACTGACTGACTGACTGACTGACTGACTAACTGACTGACTGAGACTGACTGACTCACTGCTTGACTCTCTGACTGGCTATTTCACTGACTGACTGAATGACTTAATGACTGACTGACACTGACTGACTGACTGCTTGACTACCTGACTGACTGCTTGACTGACTAACTGACTGGACAGGACTGACCGACTGACTGACTGACAGACTGACTGAATAAGGCTGACCGACTGACTGACTGCCTGACTGACTGACTGACTGAATAACTGACTGACTGACTGACCGAGCCTGACTGACTGACTGACTGAGACTGGACTGGACTGACTGACTGACTGACTGACTGAGACTGACTGACTGCTTTAGTGACTAACTGACTGCACAGGACTGACCGACTGACTGACTGACTGACTGCCTGACTGACTGACTGACTGAATGACTGACTGACTGAGACTAAATGACTGACTGCTTGACTGACTGGCTGAAGGACTAACTGACTGACTGAGTGACTGACTGACTGGACTGACTGACTGAGACTGAATGACTGAGTGCTTGACTGATTGACTGTCAGACTGACTGACTGACTTCGCAAAAGGGAAAAATAAAAAAAAAAAGAATTATAAAATTAGAAAACAATATTTGCATTTAAGATTTCCTTTCCGGCTGGGATTTGAACCCAGGGCGATACTCATGGAAGCCCAACGCTCTCGCCAATATACTATCGGATCTCTGTTGATCGGTGTCTTAATTATAATAAAAACAAAAAATGCACCTTAGTAATTATTGATCTAAAATCTTTGAAATCTAAAGGTCGAATGATTAAACTGACTCAGAATTTTCTTCCGTACATAAATAATCCATATTTGCAAAAGAAAGAAATTGAAAAAAAAAAGAATCTTCAAATTAGAAGAGAAATATATACATGGAAGATTTTCGTTCCGGCCGGGACTCGAACCCAGTACCACGCGCTTGGAACCCAACGGTATAGCCATTAGGCTATCAGAGCTCTGTCGATGGAAGTCTTAAATATAATAAAAACAAAAAATGCACCTTGGTAATTATTGATTCAAACACTTTGAAATTTACAGGTCGAATAATTAAACTGACTCAGAATTTTTCTCCCTACATAAATAATCAATATTCGCAAAAGAGAAAAATTAAAAAAAAAAGAAGAAGAAATTTCAATTTAGAAACTAAAAGTATACATTGAAGATTTTCGTTCAGGCTGGGACTCGAACCCAGGGCCACTCGCTTGGAAGCCTAACACTCTAGCCATTAGTCTATGGGAGCTCTGTAGGTGGGAGTTTTAAATATAATAAAAACAAAAAATGCACCTTGGTAATTGTTTAATTAAACACTTTGAAATCTTCGTGTCAAAAAATTAAACTGACTCAGAAATTTCTTCCCTACATAAATAATCAATAATTGCAAAGGAAAGAAATTGAAAAAAAAAAGAATTTTAAAATTATAAAAGAAATATATACATTGAAGATATTCGCTCCGGCTGGGACTCGAACCCAGGCCACTCGCTTGGAAGACCAGCGGTCTAGCCATTAGGCTATCGGAGTTCTGTCGAGCGGAGTCTTACTGCCTGACTGATACTGCCTGACTGACAGACTGACTCACTGACTGACTGATACTGACTGACTGACTCACTGACTGACCGAGACTGACTGACTAACTGCCTGACTGACTGAGACTGGACTGACTGACTGACTGACTGACTGACTGACTAACTGACTGACTGAGACTGACTGACTGACTGCTTGACTCTCTGACTGGCTATTTCACTGACTGACTGTATGACTAAATGACTGACTGACACTGACTGACTGACTGCTTGACTACCTGACTGACTGCTTGACTGACTAACTGACTGGACAGGACTGACCGACTGACTGACTGACAGACTGACTGAATAAGGATGACTGACAGACTGACTGAATAAGGCTGACTGACTGACTGACTGACAGACTGACTGAATAAGGCTGACAGACTGACTGACTGCCTGACTGACTGACTGACTGAATGACTGACTGACTGACTGACCGAGACTGACTGACTGACTGAGACTGACTGACTGCTTTAGTGACTAACTGACTGCAAAGGACTGACCGACTGACTGACTGACTGACTGCCTGACTGACTGACTGCCTGACTGACTGACTGAATGACTGACTGAGACTAAATGACTGACTGCTTGACTGACTGGCTGAAGGACTAACTGACTGACTGAGTGACTGACTGACTGGACTGACTGACTGAGACTGAATGACTGAGTGTTTGACTGATTGACTGTCAGACTGACTGACTGACTTCGCAAAAGGGAAAAATAATAAAAAAAAGAATTATAAAATTAGAAAAATTATTTGCATTTAAGACTTCCTTTCCGGCTGGGATTTGAACCCAGGGCGACACTCATGGAAGCCCAACGCTCTCGCCAATATACTATCGGATCTCTGTTGATCGGTGTCTTAATTATAATAAAAACAAAAAATGCACCTTAGTAATTATTGATCTAAAATCTTTGAAATCTAAAGGTCGAATGATTAAACTGACTCAGAATTTTCTTCCGTACATAAATAATCCATATTTGCAAAAGAAAGAAATTGAAAAAAAAAAGAATCTTCAAATTAGAAGAGAAATATATACATGGAAGATTTTCGTTCCGGCCGGGACTCGAACCCAGTACCACGCGCTTGGAACCCAACGGTCTAGCCATTAGGCTATCGGAGCTCTGCCGATGGAAGTCTTAAATATAATAAAAACAAAAAATGCTCCTTGGTAATTATTGATTCAAACACTTTGAAATTTACAGGTCGAATAATTAAACTGACTCAGAATTTTTCTCCCTACATAAATAATCAATATTCGCAAAAGAGAAAAATTTAAAAAAAAAAGAAGAAGAAATTTCAAATTGGAAACTAAAAGTATACATTGAAGATTTTCGTTCAGGCTGGGACTCGAACCCAGGGCCACTCGCTTGGAAGCCTAACACTCTAGCCATTAGTCTCTGGGAGCTCTGTCGGTGGGAGTTTTAAATATAATAAAAACAAAAAATGCACCTTGGTAATTGTTTATTTAAACACTTTGAAATCTTCGTGTCGAAAAATTTAACTGACTCAGAATTTTCTTCAGTACATAAATAATCAATAATTGCAAAGGAAAGAAATTGAAAAAAAAAAGAATTTTCAAATTAGAAAAGAAATATATACATTGAAGATATTCGCTCCGGCTGGGACTCGAACCCAGGTCACTCGCTTGGAAGACCAGCGGTCTAGCCATTAGGCTATCGGAGTTCTGTCGAGCGGAGTCTTACTGCCTGACTGATACTGCCTGACTGACAGACTGACTCACTGACTGACTGATACTGACTGACTGACTCACTGACTGACCGAGACTGACTGACTAACTGCCTGACTGAGTGAGACTGGACTGACTGACTGACTGACTGACTGACTGACTAACTGACTGACTGAGACTGACTGACTGACTGCTTGACTCTCTGACTGGCTATTTCACTGACTGACTGTATGACTAAATGACTGACTGACACTGACTGACTGACTGCTTGACTACCTGACTGACTGCTTGACTGACTAACTGACTGGACAGGACTGACCGACTGACTGACTGATAGACTGACTGAATAAGGATGACTGACAGACTGACTGAATAAGGCTGACTGACTGACTGACTGACAGAATAAGGCTGACAGACTGACTGACTGCCTGACTGACTGACTGACTGAATGACTGACTGACTGACTGACCGAGACTGACTGACTGACTGACTGAGACTGACTGACTGCTTTAGTGACTAACTGACTGCACAGGACTGACCGACTGACTGACTGCCTGCCTCACTGACTGACTGACTGACTGACTGCCTGACTGACTGACTGACTGAATGACTGACTGACTGAGACTAAATGACTGACTGCTTGACTGACTGGCTGAAGGACTAACTGACTGACTGAGTGACTGACTGACTGGACTGACTGACTGAGACTGAATGACTGAGTGCTTGACTGATTGACTGTCAGACTGACTGGCTGACTTCGCAAAAGGGAAAAATAAAAAAAAAAGAATTATAAAATTAGAAAACAATATTTGCATTTAAGATTTCCTTTCCGGCTGGGATTTGAACCCAGGGCGACACTCATGGAAGCCCAACGCTCTCGCCAATATACTATCGGATCTCTGTTGATCGGTGTCTTAATTATAATAAAAACAAAAAATGCACCTTAGTAATTATTGATCTAAAATCTTTGAAATCTAAAGGTCGAATGATTAAACTGACTCAGAATTTTCTTCCGTACATAAATAATCCATATTTGCAAAAGAAAGAAATTGAAAAAAAAAAGAATCTTCAAATTAGAAGAGAAATATATACATGGAAGATTTTCGTTCCGGCCGGGACTCGAACCCAGTACCACGCGCTTGGAACCCAACGGTCTAGCCATTAGGCTATCGGAGCTCTGTCGATGGAAGTCTTAAATATAATAAAAACAAAAAATGCACCTTGGTAATTATTGATTCAAACACTTTGAAATTTACAGGTCGAATAATTAAACTGACTCAGAATTTTTCTCCCTACATAAATAATCAATATTCGCAAAAGAGAAAAATTTAAAAAAAAAGAAGAAGAAATTTCAAATTAGAAACTAAAAGTATACATTGAAGATTTTCGTTCAGGCTGGGACTCGAACCCAGGGCCACTCGCTTGGAAGCCTAACACTCTAGCCATTAGTCTATGGGAGCTCTGTCGGTGGGAGTTTTAAATATAATAAAAACAAAAAATGCACCTTGGTAATTGTTTATTTAAACACTTTGAAATCTTCGTGTCGAAAAATTAAACTGACTCAGAATTTTCTTCCCTACATAAATAATCAATAATTGCAAAGGAAAGAAATTGAAAAAAAAAAGAATTTTCAAATTAGAAAAGAAATATATACATTGAAGATATTCGCTCCGGCTGGGACTCGAACCCAGGCCACTCGCTTGGAAGACCAGCGGTCTAGCCATTAGGCTATCGGAGTTCTGTCGAGCGGAGTCTTACTGCCTGACTGATACTGCCTGACTGACAGACTGACTCACTGACTGACTGATACTGACTGACTGACTCACTGACTGACCGAGACTGACTGACTAACTGCCTGACTGACTGAGACTGGACTGACTGACTGACTGACTGACTAACTGACTGACTGAGACTGACTGACTGACTGCTTGACTCTCTGACTGGCTATTTCACTGACTGACTGTATGACTAAATGACTGACTGACACTGACTGACTGACTGCTTGACTACCTGACTGACTGCTTGACTGACTAACTGACTGGACAGGACTGACCGACTGACTGACTGACAGACTGACTGAATAAGGATGACTGACAGACTGACTGAATAAGGCTGACTGACTGACTGACTGACAGACTGACTGAATGACTGACTGACTGACTGACTGACCGAGACTGACTGACTGACTGACTGAGACTGACTGACTGCTTTAGTGACTAACTGACTGCACAGGACTGACCGACTGACTGACTGACTGACTGCCTGACTGACTGACTGACTGAGACTAAATGACTGACTGCTTGACTGACTGGCTGAAGGACTAACTGACTGACTGAGTGACTGACTGACTGGACTGACTGACTGAGACTGAATGACTGAGTGCTTGACTGATTGACTGTCAGACTGAATGACTGACTTCGCAAAAGGGAAAAATAAAAAAAAAAGAATTATAAAATTAGAAAAAAGTATTTGCATTTAAGATTTCCTTTCCGGCCGGGACTCGAACCCAGTACCACGCGCTAGGAACCCAACGGTCTAGCCATTAGGCTATCGTAGCTCTGTCGATGGAGGTCTTAAATATAATAAAAACAAAAAATGCACCTTGGTAATTATTGATTCAAACACTTTGAAATTTACAGGTCGAATAATTAAACTGACTCAGAATTTTTCTCCCTACATAAATAATCAATATTCGCAAAAGAGAAAAATTAAAAAAAAAGAAGAAGAAATTTCAAATTAGAAACTAAAAGTATACTTTGAAGATTTTCGTTCAGGCTGGGACTCGAACCCAGGGCCACTCGCTTGGAAGCCTAACACTCTAGCCATTAGTCTATGGGAGCTCTGTCGTTGGGAGTTTTAAATATAATAAAAACAAAAAATGCACCTTGGTAATTGTTTATTTAAACACTTTGAAATCTTCGTGTCGAAAAATTAAACTGACTCAGAATTTTCTTCCCTACATAAATAATCAATAATTGCAAAGGAAAGAAATTGAAAAAAAAAAGAATTTTCAAATTAGAAAAGAAATATATACATTGAAGATATTCGCTCCGGCTGGGACTCGAACCCAGGCCACTCGCTTGGAAGACCAGCGGTCTAGCCATTAGGCTATCGCAGTTCTGTCGAGCGGAGTCTTACTGCCTGACTGATACTGCCTGACTGACAGACTGACTCACTGACTGACTGATACTGACTGACTGACTCACTGACTGACCGAGACTGACTGACTAACTGCCTGACTGACTGAGACTGGACTGACTGACTGACTGACTGACTGACTGACTAACTGACTGACTGAGACTGACTGACTGACTGTTTGACTCTCTGACTGGCTATTTCACTGACTGACTGAATGACTAAATGACTGACTGACACTGACTGACTGACTGCTTGACTACCTGACTGAGTGCTTGACTGACTAACTGACTGGACAGGACTGACCGATTGACTGACTGACAGACTGACTGAATAAGGATGACTCACGGACTGACTGAATAAGGCTGACTGACTGACTGACAGACTGACTGAATAAGGCTGACCAACTGACTGACTGCCTGACTGACAGACTGACTGAATGACTGACTGACTGACTGACCGAGACTGACTGACTGACTGACTGAGACTGGACTGGACTGACTGACTGACTGACTGACTGAGACTGACTGACTGCTTTAGTGACTAACTGACTGCACAGGACTGACCGACTGACTGACTGACTGACTGCCTGACTGACTGACTGACTGAATGACTGACTGACTGAGACTAAATGACTGACTGCTTGACTGACTGGCTGAAGGACTAACTGACTGACTGAGTGACTGACTGACTGGACTGACTGACTGAGACTGAATGACTGAGTGCTTGACTGATTGACTGTCAGACTGACTGACTGACTTCGCAAAAGGGAAAAATAAAAAAAAAAGAATTATAAAATTAGAAAAAAATATTTGCATTTAAGATTTCCTTTCCGGCTGGGACTCGAACCCAGTACCACGCGCTAGGAACCCAACGGTCTAGCCATTAGGCTATCGGAGCTCTGTCGATGGAGGTCTTAAATATAATAAAAACTAAAAATGCACCTTGGTAATTATTGATTCAAACACTTTGAAATTTACAGGTCGAATAATTAAACTGACTCAGAATTTTTCTCCCTACATAAATAATCAATATTCGCAAAAGAGAAAAATTAGAAAAAAAGAAGAAGAAATTTCAAATTAGAAAATAAAATTATACTTTGAAGATTTTCGTTCAGGCTGGGACTCGAATCCAGGGCCACTCGCTTGGAAGCCTAACACTCTAGCCATTAGTCTATGGGAGCTCTGTCGGTGGGAGTTTTAAATATAATAAAAACAAAAAATGCACCTTGGTAATTGTTTATTTAAACACTTTGAAATCTTCGTGTCGAAAAATTAAACTGACTCAGAATTTTCTTCCCTACATAAATAATCAATAATTGCAAAGGAAAGAAATTGAAAAAAAAAGAATTTTCAAATTAGAAAAGAAATATATACATTGAAGATATTCGCTCCGGCTGGGACTCGAACCCAGGCCACTCGCTTGGAAGACCAGCGGTCTAGCCATTAGGCTATCGGAGTTCTGTCGAGCGGAGTCTTACTGCCTGACTGATACTGCCTGACTGACAGACTGACTCACTGACTGACTGATACTGACTGACTGACTCACTGACTGACCGAGACTGACTGACTAACTGCCTGACTGACTGAGACTGGACTGACTGACTGACTGACTGACTGACTGACTAACTGACTGACTGAGACTGACTGACTGACTGCTTGACTCTCTGACTGGCTATTTCACTGACTGACTGAATGACTAAATGACTGACTGACACTGACTGACTGACTGCTTGACTACCTGACTGACTGCTTGACTGACTAACTGACTGGACAGGACTGACCGACTGACTGACTGACAGACTGACTGAATAAGGATGACTGACAGACTGACTGACTGACAGACTGACTGAATAAGGCTGACCGACTGACTGACTGCCTGACTGACAGACTGACTGAATGACTGACTGACTGACTGACCGAGACTGACTGACTGACTGACTGAGACTGGACTGGACTGACTGACTGACTGACTGACTGAGACTGACTGACTGCTTTAGTGACTAACTGACTGCACAGGACTGACTGACTGCCTGACTGACTGACTGCCTGACTGACTGACTGACTGAATGACTGACTGACTGACTGAGACTAAATGACTGACTGCTTGACTGACTGGCTGAAGGACTAACTGACTGACTGAGTGACTGACTGACTGGACTGACTGACTGAGACTGAATGACTGAGTGCTTGACTGATTGACTGTCAGACTGACTGACTGACTTCGCAAAAGGGAAAAATAAAAAAAAAAAAGAATTATAAAATTAGAAAAAAATATTTGCATTTAAGATTTCCTTTCCGGCTGGGATTTGAACCCAGGGCAACACTCATGGAAGCCCAACGCTCTCGCCAATATACTATCGGATCTCTGTTGATCGGTGTCTTAATTATAATAAAAACAAAAAATGCACCTTAGTAATTATTGATCTAAAATCTTTGAAATCTAAAGGTCGAATGATTAAACTGACTCAGAATTTTCTTCCGTACATAAATAATCCATATTTGCAAAAGAAAGAAATTGAAAAAAAAAGAATCTTCAAATTAGAAGAGAAATATATACATGGAAGATTGTCGTTCCGGCCGGGACTCGAACCCAGTACCACGCGCTTGGAACCCAACGGTCTAGCCATTAGGCTATCGGAGCTCTGTCGACGGAAGTCTTAAATATAATAAAAACTAAAAATGCACCTTGGTAATTATTGATTCAAACACTTTGAAATTTACAGGTCGAATAATTAAACTGACTCAGAATTTTTCTCCCTACATAAATAATCAATATCCGCAAAAGAGAAAAATTAAAAAAAAAAAGAAGAAGAAATTTCAAATTAGAAACTAAAAGTATACATTGAAGACTTTCGTTCAGGCTGGGACTCGAACCCAGGGCCACTCGCTTGGAAGCCTAACACTCTAGCCATTAGTCTATGGGAGCTCTGTCGGTGGGAGTTTTAAATATAATAAAAACAAAAAATTCACCTTAGTAATTGTTTATTTAAACACTTTGAAATCTTCGTGTCGAAAAATTAAACTGACTCAGAATTTTCTTCCCTACATAAATAATCAATAATTGCAAAGGAAAGAAATTGAAAAAAAAAAAGAATTTTCAAATTAGAAAAGAATTATATACATTGAAGATATTCGCTCCGGCTGGGACTAGAACCCAGGCCACTCGCTTGGAAGACCAGCGGTCTAGCCATTAGGCTATCGGAGTTCTGTCGAGCGGAGTCTTACTGCCTGACTGATACTGTCTGACTGACAGACTGACTCACTGACTGACTGATACTGACTGACTGACTCACTGACTGACCGAGACTAACTGACTAACTGCCTGACTGACTGAGACTGGACTGACTGACTGACTGACTGACTGACTGACTAACTGACTGACTGACTGACTGACTAACTGACTGCTTGACTCTCTGACTGGCTATTTCACTGACTGACTGAATGACTAAATGACTGACTGACACTGACTGACTGACTGCTTGACTACCTGACTGACTGCTTGACTGACTAACTGACTGGACAGGACTGACCGACTGACTGACAGACTGACTGAATAAGGATGACTGACAGACTGACTGAATAAGGTTGACTGACTGACTGACTGCCAGACTGACTGAATAAGGCTGACCGACTGACTGACTGCCTGACTGACTGACTGACTGACTGACTGACTGACCGAGACTGACTGACTGACTGACTGAGACTGGACTGGACTGACTGACTGAGACTGACTGACTGCTTTAGTGACTAACTGACTGCACAGGACTGACCGACTGACTGACTGACTGACTGCCTGACTGACTGACTGACTGAATGACTGACTGACTGAGACTAAATGACTGACTGCTTGACTGACTGGCTGAAGGACTAACTGACTGACTGAGTGACTGACTGACTGGACTGACTGACTGAGACTGAATGACTGAGTGCTTGACTGATTGACTGTCAGACTGACTGACTGACTTCGCAAAAGGGAAAAATAAAAAAAAAGAATTATAAAATTAGAAAAAAAAATATTTGCACTTAAGATTTCCGTTCCGGCTGGGATTTGAACCCAGGGCGACACTCATGGAAGCCCAACGCTCTCGCCAATATACTATCGGATCTCTGTTGATCGGTGTCTTAATTATAATAAAAACAAAAAATACACCTTAGTAATTACTGATCTAAAATCTTTGAAATCTAAATGTCGAATGATTAAACTGACTCAGAATTTTCTTCCGTACATAAATAATCCATATTTGCAAAAGAAAGAAATTGAAAAAAAAAGAATCTTCAAATTAGAAGAGAAATATATACATGGAAGATTTTCGTTCCGGCCGGGACTCGAACCCAGTACCACGCGCTTGGAACCCAACTGTCTAGCCATTAGGCTATCGGAGCTCTGTCGATGGAAGTCTTAAATATAATAAAAACTAAAAATGCACCTTGGTAATTATTGATTCAAACACTTTGAAATTTACAGGTCGAATAATTAAACTGACTCAGAATTTTTCTCCCTACATAAATAATCAATATTCGCAAAAGAGAAAAATTAAAAAAAAAAGAAGAAGAAATTTCAAATTAGAAACTAAAAGTATACATTGAAGATTTTCGTTCAGGCTGGGACTCGAACCCAGGGCCACTCGCTTGGAAGCCTAACACTCTAGCCATTAGTCTATGGGAGCTCTGTCGGTGGGAGTTTTAAATATAATAAAAACAAAAAATGCACCTTGGTAATTGTTTATTTAAACACTTTGAAATCTTCGTGTCGAAAAATTAAACTGACTCAGAATTTTCTTCCCTACATAAATAATCAATAATTGCAAAGGAAAGAAATTGAAAAAAAAAAGAATTTTCAAATTAGAAAAGAAATATATACATTGAAGATATTCGCTCCGGCTGGGACTCGAACCCAGGCCACTCGCTTGGAAGACCAGCGGTCTAGCCATTAGGCTATCGGAGTTCTGTCGAGCGGAGTCTTACTGCCTGACTGATACTGCCTGACTGACAGACTGACTCACTGACTGACTGATACTGACTGACTGACTCACTGACTGACCGAGACTGACTGACTAACTGCCTGACTGACTGAGACTGGACTGACTGACTGACTGACTGACTGACTGACTAACTGACTGACTGAGACTGACTGACTGACTGCTTGACTCTCTGACTGGCTATTTCACTGACTGACTGAATGACTAAATGACTGACTGACACTGACTGACTGACTGCTTGACTACCTGACTGACTGCTTGACTGACTAACTGACTGGACAGGACTGACCGACTGACTGACTGACAGACTGACTGAATAAGGATGATTGACAGACTGACTGAATAAGGCTGACTGACTGACTGACTGCCAGACTGACTGAATAAGGCTGACCGACTGACTGACTGCCTGACTGACTGACTGACTGAATGACTGACTGACTGACTGACCGAGACTGACTGACTGACTGACTGAGACTGGACTGGACTGACTGACTGACTGACTGAGACTGACTGACTGCTTTAGTGACTAACTGACTGCACAGGACTGACCGACTGACTGACTGACTGACTGCCTGACTGACTGACTGACTGAATGACTGACTGACTGAGACTAAATGACTGACTGCTTGACTGACTGGCTGAAGGACTAACTGACTGACTGAGTGACTGACTGACTGGACTGACTGACTGAGACTGAATGACTGAGTGCTTGACTGATTGACTGTCAGACTGACTGACTGACTTCGCAAAAGGGAAAAATAAAAAAAAAAATTATAAAATTAGAAAAAAATATTTGCATTTAAGATTTCCTTTCCGGCTGGGATTTGAACCCAGGGCAACACTCATGGAAGCCCAACGCTCTCGCCAATATACTATCGGATCTCTGTTGATCGGTGTCTTAATTATAATAAAAACAAAAAATGCACCTTAGTAATTATTGATCTAAAATCTTTTAAATCTAAAGGTCGAATGATTAAACTGACTCAGAATTTTCTTCCGTACATAAATAATCCATATTTGCAAAAGAAAGAAATTGAAAAAAAAAAAGAATCTTCAAGTTAGAAGAGAAATATATACATGGAAGATTTTCGTTCCGGCCGGGACTCGAACCCAGTACCACGCGCTGGAAACCCAACGGTCTAGCCATTAGGCTATCGGAGCTCTGTCGATGGAAGTCTTAAATATAATAAAAACAAAAAATGCACCTTGGTAATTATTGAATCAAACACTTTGAAATTTACAGGTCGAATAATTAAACTGACTCAGAATTTTTCTCCCTACATAAATAATCAATATTCGCAAAAGAGAAAAATTAAAAAAAAAAGAAGAAGAAATTTCAAATTAGAAACTAAAAGTATACATTGAAGATTTTCGTTCAGGCTGGGACTCGAACCCAGGGGCCACTCGCTTGGAAGCCTAACACTCTAGCCATTAGTCTATGGGAGCTCTGTCGGTGGGAGTTTTAAATATAATAAAAACAAAATATGCACCATGGTAATTGTTTATTTAAACACTTTGAAATCTTCGTGTCGAAAAATTAAACTGACTCAGAATTTTCTTCCCTACATAAATAATCAATAATTGCAAAGGAAAGAAATTGAAAAAAAAAAGAATTTTCAAATTAGAAAAGAAATATATACATTGAAGATATTCGCTCCGGCTGGGACTGGAACCCAGGCCACTCGCTTGGAAGACCAGCGGTCTAGCCATTAGGCTATCGGAGTTCTGTCGAGCGGAGTCTTACTGCCTGACTGATACTGCCTGACTGACAGACTGACTCACTGACTGACTGATACTGACTGACTGACTCACTGACTGACCGAGACTGACTGACTAACTGCCTGACTGACTGAGACAGGACTGACTCACTGACTGACCGAGACTGACTGACTAACTGCCTGACTGACTGACTGACTAACTGACTGACTGAGACTGACTGACTGACTGCTTGACTCTCTGACTGGCTATTTCACTGACTGAATGAATGACTAAATGACTGACTGACACTGACTGACTGACTGCTTGACTACCTGACTGACTGCTTGACTGACTAACTGACTGGACAGGACTGACCGACTGACTGACTGACAGACTGACTGAATAAGGATGACTGAAAGACTGACTGAATAAGGCTGACTGACTGACTGACTGACGGACTGACTGAATAAGGCTGACCGACTGCCTGACTGACTGACTGACTGACCGAGACTGACTGACTGACTGACTGAGACTGGACTGGACTGACTGACTGACTGACTGACTGAGACTGACTGACTGCTTTAGTGACTAACTGACTGCACAGGACTGACCGACTGACTGACTGACTGACTGCCTGACTGACTGACTGACTGAATGGCTGACTGACTGAGACTAAATGACTGACTGCTTGACTGACTGGCTGAAGGACTAACTGACTGACTGAGTGACCGACTGACTGGACTGACTGACTGAGACTGAATGACTGAGTGCTTGACTGATTGACTGTCAGACTGACTGACTGACTTCGCAAAAGGGAAAAATAAAAAAAAAGAATTATAAAATTAGAAAAAAATATTTGCATTTAAGATTTCCTTTCCGGCCGGGACTCGAACCCAGTACCACGCGCTAGGAACCCAACGGTCTAGCCATTAGGCTATCGGAGCTCTGTCGATGGAAGTCTTAAATATAATAAAAACAAAAAATGCACCTTGGTAATTATTGATTCAAACACTTTGAAATTTACAGGTCGAATAATTAAACTGACTCAGAATTTTTCTCCCTACATAAATAATCAATATTCGCAAAAGAGAAAAATTAAAAAAAAAAGAAGAAGAAATTTCAAATTAGAAACTAAAAGTATACATTGAAGATTTTCGTTCAGGCTGGGACTCGAACCCAGGGCCACTCGCTTGGAAGCCTAACACTCTAGCCATTAGTCAATGGGAGCTCTGTCGGTGGGAGTTTTAAATATAATAAAAACAAAAAATGCACCTTGGTAATTGTTTATTTAAACACTTTGAAATCTTTGTGTCGAAAAATTAAACTGACTCAGAATTTTCTTCCCTACATAAATAATCAATAATTGCAAAGGAAAGAAATTGAAAAAAAAAAGAATTTTCAAATTAGAAAAGAAATATATACATTGAAGATATTCGCTCCGGCTGGGACTCGAACCCAGGCCACTCGCTTGGAAGACCAGCGGTCTAGCCATTAGGCTATCGGAGTTCTGTCGAGCGGAGTCTTACTGCCTGACTGATACTGCCTGACTGACAGACTGACTCACTGACTGACTGATACTGACTGACTGACTCACTGACTGACCGAGACTGACTGACTAACTGCCTGACTGACTGAGGCTGGACTGACTGACTGACTGACTGACTAACTGACTGACTGAGACTGACTGACTGACTGCTTGACTCTCTGACTGGATATTTCACTGACTGACTGAATGACTAAATGACTGACTGACACTGACTGACTGACTGCTTGACTACCTGACTGACTGCTTGACTGACTAACTGACTGGACAGGACTGACCGACTGACTGACTGACAGACTGACTGAATAAGGATGACTGACAGACTGACTGAATAAGGCTGACTGACTGACTGACTGACAGACTGACTGAATAAGGCTGACCGACTGACTGACTGCCTGACTGACTGACTGACTGAATGACTGACTGACTGAGACTAAATGACTGACTGCTTGACTGACTGGCTGAAGGACTAACTGACTGACTGAGTGACTGACTGACTGGACTGACGGACTGAGACTGAATGACTGAGTGCTTGACTGATTGACTGTCAGACTGACTGACTGACTTCGCAAAAGGGAAAAATAAAAAAAAAAGAATTATAAAATTAGAAAAAAATATTTGCATTTATGATTTCCTTTCCGGCTGGGATTTGAACCCAGGGCGACACTCATGGAAGCCCAACGCTCTCGCCAATATACTATCGGATCTCTGTTGATCGGTGTCTTAATTATAATAAAAACAAAAAATGCACCTTAGTAATAATTGATCTAAAATCTTTGAAATCTAAAGGTCGAATGATTAAACTGACTCAGAATTTTCTTCCGTACAATAATAATCCATATTTGCAAAAGAAAGAAATTGAAAAAAAAAAGAATCTTCAAATTAAAAGAGAAATATATACATGGAAGATTTTCGTTCCGGCCGGGACTCGAACCCAGTATCACGCGCTTGGAACCCAACGGTCTAGCCATTAGGCTATCGGAGCTCTGTCGATGGAAGTCTTAAATATAATAAAAACAAAAAATGCACCTTGGTAATTATTGATTCAAACACTTTGAAATTTACAGGTCGAATAATTAAACTGACTCAGAATTTTTCTCCCTACATAAATAATCAATATTCGCAAAAGAGAAAAATTAAAAAGAAAAGAAGAAGAAATTTCAAATTAGAAACTAAAAGCATACATTGAAGATTTTCGTTCTGGCTGGGACTCGAACCCAGGGCCACTCGCTTGGAAGCCTAACACTCTAGCCATTAGTCTATGGGAGCTCTGTCGGTGGGAGTTTTAAATATAATAAAAACAAAAAATGCACCTTGGTAATTGTTTATTTAAACACTTTGAAATCTTCGTGTCGAAAAATTAAACTGACTCAGAATTTTCTTCCCTACATAAATAATCAATAATTGCAAAGGAAAGAAATTGAAAAAAAAAGAATTTTCAAATTAGAAAAGAAATATATACATTGAAGATATTCGCTCCGGCTGGGACTCGAACCCAGGCCACTCGCTTGGAAGACCAGCGGTCTAGCCATTAGGCTATCGGAGTGCTGTCGAGCGGAGTCTTACTGCCTGACTGATACTGCCTGACTGACAGACTGACTCACTGACTGACTGATACTGACTGACTGACTCACTGACTGACCGAGACTGACTGACTAACTGCCTGACTGACTGAGACTGGACTGACTGACTGACTGACTGACTAAATGACTGACTGAGACTGACTGACTGACTGCTTGACTCTCTGACTGGCTATTTCACTGACTGACTGAATGACTAAATGACTGACTGACACTGACTGACTGACTGCTTGACTACCTGACTGACTGCTCGACTGACTAACTGACTGGACAGGACTGACCGACTGACTGACTGACAGACTGACTGAATAAGGATGACTGACAGACTGACTGAATAAGGCTGACTGACTGACTGACTGACTGACAGACTGACTGAATAAGGCTGACCGACTGACTGACTGCCTGACTGACTGACTGACTGACTGAATGACTGACTGACTGACTGACCGAGACTGACTGACTGACTGACTGAGATTGGACTGGACTGACTGACTGACTGAGACTGACTGACTGCTTTAGTGACTAACTGACTGCACAGGAATGACCGACTGACTGACTGACTGACTGCCTGACTGACTGACTGACTGAATGACTGACTGACTGAGACTAAATGACTGACTGCTTGACTGACTGGCTGATGGACTAACTGACTGACTGAGTGACTGACTGACTGGACTGACTGACTGAGACTGAATGACTGAGTGCTTGACTGATTGACTGTCAGACTGACTGACTGACTTCGCAAAAGGGAAAAAAAAAAAAAAGAATTATAAAATTAGAAAAAAATATTTGCATTTAAGATTTCCTTTCCGGCCGGGACTCGAACCCAGTACCACGCGCTAGGAACCCAACGGTCTAGCCATTAGGCTATCGGAGCTCTGCCGATGGAAGTCTTAAATATAATAAAAACAAAAAATGCACCTTGGTAATTATTGATTCAAACACTTTGAAATTTACAGGTCGAATAATTAAACTGACTCAGAATTTTTCTCCCTACATAAATAATCAATATTCGCAAAAGAGAAAAATTAAAAAAAAAGAAGAAATTTCAAATTAGAAACTAAAACTATACATTGAAGATTTTCGTTCAGGCTGGGACTCGAACCCAGGGCCACTCGCTTGGAAGCCTAACACTCTAGCCATTAGTCTATGGGAGCTCTGTCGGTGGGAGTTTTAAATATAATAAAAACAAAAAATGCACCTTGGTAATTGTTTATCTAAACACTTTGAAATCTTCGTGTCGAAAAATTAAACTGACTCAGAATTTTCTTCCCTACATAAATAATGAATAATTGCAAAGGAAAGAAATTGAAAAAAAAAAGAATTTTCAAATTAGAAAAGAAATATATACATTGAAGATATTCGCTCCGGCTGGGACTCGAACCCAGGCCACTTGCTTGGAAGACCAGCGGTCTAGCCATTAGGCTATCGGAGTTCTGTCGAGCGGAGTCTTACTGCCTGACTGATACTGCCTGACTGACAGACTGACTCACTGACTGACTGATACTGACTGACTGACTCACTGACTGACCGAGACTGACTGACTAACTGCCTGACTGACTGAGACTGGACTGACTGACTGTCTGACTGACTGACTGACTAACTGACTGACTGAGACTGACTGACTGACTGCTTGACTCTCTGACTGGCTATTTCACGGACTGACTGAATGACTAAATGACTGACTGACACTGACTGACTGACTGCTTGACTACCTGACTGACTGCTTGACTGACTAACTGACTGGACAGGACTGACCGACTGACTGACTGACTGAATAAGGCTGACCGACTGACTGACTGCCTGACTGACTGACTGACTGAATGACTGACTGACTGACTGACCGAGACTGACTGACTGACTGAGACTGGCCTGGACTGACTGACTGACTGACTGACTGAGACTGACTGACTGACTGAGACTGATTGACTGCTTTAGTGACTAACTGACTGCACAGGATTGACCGACTGACTGACTGCCTGACTGACTGACTGACTGAATGACTGACTGACTGAGACTAAATGACTGACTGCTTGACTGACTGGCTGAAGGACTAACTGACTGACTGAGTGACTGACTGACTGGACTGACTGACTGAGACTGAATGACTGAGTGCTTGACTGATTGACTGTCAGACTGACTGACTGACTTCGCAAAAGGGAAAAATAAAAAAAAAAAGAATTATAAAATTAGAAAAAAATATTTGCATTTAAGATTTCCTTTCCGGCTGGGATTTGAACCCAGGGCGACACTCATGGAAGCCCAACGCTCTCGCCAATATACTATCGGATCTCTGTTGATCGGTGTCTTAATTTTAATAAAAACAAAAAATGCACCTTAGTAATTATTGATCTAAAATCTTTGAAATCTAAAGGTCGAATGATTAAACTGACTCAGAATTTTCTTCCGTACATAAATAATCCATATTTGCAAAAGAAAGAAATTGAAAAAAAAAGAATCTTCAAATTAGAAGAGAAATATATACATGGAAGATTTTCGTTCCGGCCGGGACTCGAACCCAGTACCACGCGCTTGGAACCCAACGGTCTAGCCATTAGGCTATCGGAGCTCTGTCGATGGAAGTCTTAAATATAATAAAAACAAAAAATGCACCTTGGTAATTATTGATTCAAACACTTTGAAATTTACAGGTCGAATAATTAAACTGACTCAGAATTTTTCTCCCTACATAAATAATCAATATTCGCAAAAGAGAAAAATTAAAAAAAAAGAAGAAGAAATTTCAAATTAGAAACTAAAAGTATACATTGAAGATTTTCGTTCAGGCTGGGACTCGAACCCAGGGCCACTCGCTTGGAAGCCTAACACTCTAGCCATTAGTCTATGGGAGCTCTGTCGGTGGGAGTTTTAAATATAATAAAAACAAAAAATGCACCTTGGTAATTGTTTATTTAAACACTTTGAAATCTTCGTGTCGCAAAATTAAACTGACTCAGAATTTTCTTCCCTACATAAATAATCAATAATTGCAAAGGAAAGAAATTGAAAAAAAAAAAGAATTTTCAAATTAGAAAAGAAATATATACATTGAAGATATTCGCTCCGGCTGGGACTCGAACCGAGGCCACTCGCTTGGAAGACCAGCGGTCTAGCCATTAGGCTATCGGAGTTCTGTCGAGCGGAGTCTTACTGCCTGACTGATACTGCCTGACTGACAGACTGACTCACTGACTGACTGATACTGACTGACTGACTCACTGACTGACCGAGACTGACGGACTAACTGCCTGACTGACTGAGACTGGACTGACTGACTGACTGACTGACTGACTGACTAACTGACTGACTGAGACTGACTGACTGACTGCTTGACTCTCTGACTGGCTATTTCACTGACTGACTGAATGACTAAATGACTGACTGACACTGACTGACTGACTGCTTGACTACCTGACTGACTGCTTGACTGACTAACTGACTGGACAGGACTGACCGACCGACTGACTGACTGACAGACTGACTGAATAAGGCTGACTGACTGACTGACTGACAGACTGACTGACTGACTGACTGACAGACTGACTGAATAAGGATGACTGACAGACTGACTGAATAAGGCTGACCGACTGACTGACTGCCTGACTGACTGAATAAGGCTGACCGACTGACTGACTGCCTGACTGACTGACTGACTGAATGACTGACTGACTGACTGACCGAGACTGACTGAATGACTGACTGACTGACTGACCGAGACTGACTGACTGACTGACTGAGACTGGACTGGACTGACTGACTGACTGACTGACTGAGACTGACTGACTGCTTTAGTGACTAACTGACTGCACAGGACTGACCGACTGACTGACTGACTGACTGACTGAATGAGACTAAATGACTGACTGCTTGACTGACTGGCTGAAGGACTAACTGACTGACTGAGTGACTGACTGACTGGACTGACTGACTGAGACTGAATGACTGAGTGCTTGACTGATTGACTGTCAGACTGACTGACTGACTTCGCAAAAGGGAAAAATAAAAAAAAAGAATTATAAAATTAGAAAAAAATATTTGCATTTAAGATTTCCTTTCCGGCCGGGACTCGAACCCAGTACCACGCGCTAGGAACCCAACGGTCTAGCCATTAGGCTATCGGAGCTCTGTCGATGGAAGTCTTAAATATAATAAAAACAAAAAATGCACCTTGGTAATTATTGATTCAAACACTTTGAAATTTACAGGTCGAATAATTAAACTGACTCAGAATTTTTCTCCCTACATAAATAATCAATATTCGCAAAAGAGAAGAATTAAAAAAAAAAAAGAAGAAATTTCAAATTAGAAACTAAAAGTATACATTGAAGATTTTCGTTCAGGCTGGGACTCGAACCCAGGGCCACTCGCTTGGAAGCCTAACACTCTAGCCATTAGTCTATGGGAGCTCTGTCGGTGGGAGTTTTAAATATAATAAAAACAAAAAATGCACCTTGGTAATTGTTTATTTAAACACTTTGAAATCTTCGTGTCGCAAAATTAAACTGACTCAGAATTATCTTCCCTACATAAATAATCAATAATTGCAAAGGAAAGAAATTGAAAAAAAAAAGAATTTTCAAATTAGAAAAGAAATATATACATTGAAGATATTCGCTCCGGCTGGGACTCGAACCCAGGCCACTCGCTTGGAAGACCAGCGGTCTAGCCATTAGGCTATCGGAGTTCTGTCGAGCGGAGTCTTACTGCCTGACTGATACTGCCTGACTGACAGACTGACTCACTGACTGACTGATACTGAATGACTGACTCACTGACTGACCGAGACTGACGGACTAACTGCCTGACTGACTGAGACTGGACTGACTGACTGACTGACTGACTGACTGACTAACTGACTGACTGAGACTGACTGACTGACTGCTTGACTCTCTGACTGGCTATTTCACTGACTGACTGAATGACTAAATGACTGACTGACACTGACTGACTGACTGCTTGACTACCTGACTGACTGCTTGACTGACTAACTGACTGGACAGGACTGACCGACCGACTGACTGACTGACAGACTGACTGAATAAGGATGACTGACAGACTGACTGAATAAGGCTGACTGACTGACTGACTGACAGACTGACTGACTGACAGACTGACTGAATAAGGATGACTGACAGACTGACTGCCTGACTGACTGACTGACTGAATGACTGACTGACTGACTGACCGAGACTGACTGAATGACTGACTGACTGACTGACCGAGACTGACTGACTGACTGACTGAGACTGGACTGGACTGACTGACTGACTGACTGACTGACTGACTGACTGAGACTGACTGACTGCTTTAGTGACTAACTGACTGCACAGGACTGACCGACTGACTGACTGACTGACTGACTGAATGACTGACTGACTGAGACTAAATGACTGACTGCTTGACTGACTGGCTGAAGGACTAACTGACTGACTGAGTGACTGACTGACTGGACTGACTGACTGAGACTGAATGACTGAGTGCTTGACTGATTGACTGTCAGACTGACTGACTGACTTCGCAAAAGGGAAAAATAAAAAAAAAAGAATTATAAAATTAGAAAAAAATATTTGCATTTAAGATTTCCTTTCCGGCCGGGACTCGAACCCAGTACCACGCGCTAGGAACCCAACGGTCTAGCCATTAGGCTATCGGAGCTCTGTCGATGGAAGTCTTAAATATAATAAAAACAAAAAATGCACCTTGGTAATTATTGATTCAAACACTTTGAAATTTACAGGTCGAATAATTAAACTGACTCAGAATTTTTCTCCCTACATAAATAATCAATATTCGCAAAAGAGAAGAATTAAAAAAAAAAGAAGAAATTTCAAATTAGAAACTAAAAGTATACATTGAAGATTTTCGTTCAGGCTGGGACTCGAACCCAGGGCCACTCGCTTGGAAGCCTAACACTCTAGCCATTAGTCTATGGGAGCTCTGTCGGTGGGAGTTTTAAATATAATAAAAACAAAAAATGCACCTTGGTAATTGTTTATTTAAACACTTTGAAATCTTCGTGTCGCAAAATTAAACTGACTCAGAATTATCTTCCCTACATAAATAATCAATAATTGCAAAGGAAAGAAATTGAAAAAAAAAAGAATTTTCAAATTAGAAAAGAAATATATACATTGAAGATATTCGCTCCGGCTGGGACTCGAACCCAGGCCACTCGCTTGGAAGACCAGCGGTCTAGCCATTAGGCTATCGGAGTTCTGTCGAGCGGAGTCTTACTGCCTGACTGATACTGCCTGACTGACAGACTGACTCACTGACTGACTGATACTGACTGACTGACTCACTGACTGACCGAGACTGACGGACTAACTGCCTGACTGACTGAGACTGGACTGACTGACTGACTGACTGACTGACTGACTAACTGACTGACTGAGACTGACTGACTGACTGCTTGACTCTCTGACTGGCTATTTCACTGACTGACTGAATGACTAAATGACTGACTGACACTGACTGACTGACTGCTTGACTACCTGACTGACTGCTTGACTGACTAACTGACTGGACAGGACTGACCGACCGACTGACTGACTGACAGACTGACTGAATAAGGATGACTGACAGACTGACTGAATAAGGCTGACTGACTGACTGACTGACAGACTGACTGACTGACAGATTGACTGAATAAGGATGACTGACAGACTGACCGCCTGACTGACTGACTGACTGAATGACTGACTGACTGACTGACCGAGACTGACTGAATGACTGACTGACTGACTGACCGAGACTGACTGACTGACTGACTGAGACTGGACTGGGCTGACTGACTGACTGACTGACTGAGACTGACTGACTGCTTTAGTGACTAACTGACTGCACAGGACTGACCGACTGACTGACTGACTGACTGACTGAATGACTGACTGAGACTAAATGACTGACTGCTTGACTGACTGGCTGAAGGACTAACTGACTGACTGAGTGACTGACTGACTGGACTGACTGACTGAGACTGAATGACTGAGTGCTTGACTGATTGACTGTCAGACTGACTGACTGACTTCGCAAAAGGGAAAAATAAAAAAAAAAGAATTATAAAATTAGAAAAAAATATTTACATTTAAGATTTCCTTTCCGGCCGGGACTCGAACCCAGTACCACGCGCTAGGAACCCAACGGTCTAGCCATTAGGCTATCGGAGCTCTGTCGATGGAAGTCTTAAATATAATAAAAACAAAAAATGCACCTTGGTAATTATTGATTCAAACACTTTGAAATTTACAGGTCGAATAATTAAACTGACTCAGAATTTTTCTCCCTACATAAATAATCAATATTCGCAAAAGAGAAAAATTAAAAAAAAAAGAAGAAATTTCAAATTAGAAACTAAAAGTATACATTGAAGATTTTCGTTCAGGCTGGGACTCGAACCCAGGGCCACTCGCTTGGAAGCCTAACACTCTAGCCATTAGTCTATGGGAGCTCTGTCGGTAGGAGTTTTAAATATAATAAAAACAAAAAATGCACCTTGGTAATTGTTTATTTAAACACTTTGAAATCTTCGTGTCGAAAAATTAAACTGACTCAGAATTTTCTTCCCTACATAAATAATCAATAATTGCAAAGGAAAGAAATTGAAAAAAAAAAAAGAATTTTCAAATTAGAAAAGAAATAGATACATTGAAGATATTCGCTCCGGCTGGGACTCGAACCCAGGCCACATGCTTGGAAGACCAGCGGTCTAGCCATTAGGCTATCGGAGTTCTGTCGAGCGGAGTCTTACTGCCTGACTGATACTGCCTGACTGACAGACTGACTCACTGACTGACTGATACTGACTGACTGACTCACTGACTGACCGAGACTGACGGACTAACTGCCTGACTGACTGAGACTGGACTGACTGACTGACTGACTGACTGACTGACTAACTGACTGACTGAGACTGACTGACTGACTGCTTGACTCTCTGACTGGCTATTTCACTGACTGACTGAATGACTAAATGACTGACTGACACTGACTGACTGACTGCTTGACTACCTGACTGACTGCTTGACTGACTAACTGACTGGACAGGACTGACCGACCGACTGACTGACTGACAGACTGACTGAATAAGGATGACTGACAGACTGACTGAATAAGGCTGACTGACTGACTGACTGACAGACTGACTGACTGACAGACTGACTGAATAAGGATGACTGACAGACTGACTGCCTGACTGACTGACTGACTGACTGACCGAGACTGACTGAATGACTGACTGACTGACTGACCGAGACTGACTGACTGACTGACTGAGACTGGACTGGGCTGACTGACTGACTGACTGACTGAGACTGACTGACTGCTTTAGTGACTAACTGACTGCACAGGACTGACCGACTGACTGACTGACTGACTGACTGAATGACTGACTGAGACTAAATGACTGACTGCTTGACTGACTGGCTGAAGGACTAACTGACTGACTGAGTGACTGACTGACTGGACTGACTGACTGAGACTGAATGACTGAGTGCTTGACTGATTGACTGTCAGACTGACTGACTGACTTCGCAAAAGGGAAAAATAAAAAAAAAAGAATTATAAAATTAGAAAAAAATATTTGCATTTAAGATTTCCTTTCCGGCCGGGACTCGAACCCAGTACCACGCGCTAGGAACCCAACGGTCTAGCCATTAGGCTATCGGAGCTCTGTCGATGGAAGTCTTAAATATAATAAAAACAAAAAATGCACCTTGGTAATTATTGATTCAAACACTTTGAAATTTACAGGTCGAATAATTAAACTGACTCAGAATTTTTCTCCCTACATAAATAATCAATATTCGCAAAAGAGAAAAATTAAAAAAAAAAAAGAAGAAATTTCAAATTAGAAACTAAAAGTATACATTGAAGATTTTCGTTCAGGCTGGGACTCGAACCCAGGGCCACTCGCTTGGAAGCCTAACACTCTAGCCATTAGTCTATGGGAGCTCTGTCGGTGGGAGTTTTAAATATAATAAAAACAAAAAATGCACCTTGGTAATTGTTTATTTAAACACTTTGAAATCTTCGTGTCGAAAAATTAAACTGACTCAGAATTTTCTTCCCTACATAAATAATCAATAATTGCAAAGGAAAGAAATTGAAAAAAAAAAGAATTTTCAAATTAGAAAAGAAATAGATACATTGAAGATATTCGCTCCGGCTGGGACTCGAACCCAGGCCACATGCTTGGAAGACCAGCGGTCTAGCCATTAGGCTATCGGAGTTCTGTCGAGCGGAGTCTTACTGCCTGACTGATACTGCCTGACTGACAGACTGACTCACTGACTGACTGACTGACTGACTGACTGACTGACTAACTGACTGACTGCTTGACTCTCTGACTGGCTATTTCACTGACTGACTGACTGACTAACTGACTGACTGAGACTGACTGACTGACTGCTTGACTCTCTGACTGGATATTTCACTGACTGACTGAATGACCAAATGACTGACTGACACTGACTGACCGACTGCTTGACTACCTGACTGACTGCTTGACTGACTAACTGACTGGACAGGACTGACCGACTGACTGACTGACAGACTGACTGAATAAGGATGACTGACAGACTGACTGAATAAGGATGACTGACTGACTGACTGACAGACTGACTGAATAAGGCTGACCGACTGACTGACTGCCTGACTGACTGACTGACCGAGACTGACTGACTGACTGACTGAGACTGGACTGGACTGACTGACTGACTGACTGACTGAGACTGACTGACTGCTTTAGTGACTAACTGACTGCACAGGACTGACTGACTGACTGACTGACTGCCTGACTGACTGACTGACTGAATGACTGACTGACTGAGACTAAATGGCTGACTGCTTGACTGACTGGCTGAAGGACTAACTGACTGACTGAGTGACTGACTGACTGGACTGACTGACTGAGACTGAATGACTGAGTGCTTGACTGATTGACTGTCAGACTGACTGACTGACTTCGCAAAAGGGAAAAATAAAAAAAAAAGAATTTTAAAATTAGAAAAAAATATTTGCATTTAAGATTTCCTTTCCGGCCGGGACTCGAACCCAGTACCACGCGCTAGGAACCCAACGGTCTAGCCATTAGGCTATCGGAGCTCTGTCGATGGAAGTCTTAAATATAATAAAAACAAAAAATGCACCTTGGTAATTATTGATTCAAACACTTTGAAATTTACATGTCGAATAATTAAACTGACTCAGAATTTTTCTCCCTACATAAATAATCAATATTCGCAAAAGAGAAAAATTAAAAAAAAAGAAGAAGAAATTTCAAATTAGAAACTAAAAGTATAAATTGAAGATTTTCGTTCAGGCTGGGACTCGAACCCAGGGCCACTCGCTTGGAAGCCTAACACTCTAGCCATTAGTCTATGGGAGCTCTGTCGGTGGGAGTTTTAAATATAATAAAAACAAAAAATGCACCTTGGTAATTGTTTATTTAAACACTTTGAAATCTTCGTGTCGAAAAATTAAACTGACTCAGAATTTTCTTCCCTACATAAATAATCAATAATTGCAAAGGAAAGAAATTGAAAAAAAAAAGAATTTTCAAATTAGAAAAGAAATATATACATCGAAGATATTCGCTCCGGCTGGGACTCGAACCCAGGCTACTCGCTTGGAAGACCAGCGGTCTAGCCATTAGGCTATCGGAGTTCTATCGAGCGGAGTCTTACTGCCTGACTGATACTGCCTGACTGACAGACTGACTCACTGACTGACCGAGACTGACTGACTAACTGCCTGACTGACTGAGACTGGACTGACTGACTGACTGACTGACTGACTGACTAACTGACTGACTGAGACTGACTGACTGAGACTGACTGACTGACTGCTTGACTCTCTGACTGGCTATTTCACTGACTGACTGAATGACTAAATGACTGACTGACACTGACTGACCGACTGCTTGACTACCTGACTGACTGCTTGACTGACTAACTGACTGGACAGGACTGACCGACTGACTGACTGACAGACTGACTGAATAAGGATGACTGACAGACTGACTGAATAAGGCTGACTGACTGACTGACTGACAGACTGACTGAATAAGGCTGACCGACTGACTGACTGCCTGACTGACTGACTGACTGAATGACTGACTGACTGACTGACCGAGACTGACTGACTGAATGACTGAGACTGGACTGG